>NW_024609884.1:4545994-4675976 GCF_016920785.2 Ixodes scapularis | reverse complement strand
CCCCGAAATTTTTTTCTGGGTACGGCCCTGTATTACGGGTTTTCATCAGAGCGAGACACTGATCTTTGGGTTGACAGTATTGAAAAATAGTTTATCATGTTTTCACAGCCATCCCAATACAAATCTCGGCTATTTTTTGTAAGCCTCAGCATCTGGTACGGTCAGGTGTTGAGTGGTCGAAATTGTACAACATGGCGGCAGCCCGGGGAGGGGGGGGGGGGGGGGGGGAGGGTCACTTTTTTCTCGTAAACCAGACAAGAAATATATTCCACACTAAAGTTCTATGCAATCCTTACCAACACTAACACTCGTAGTACAAACCTAATTAGTTTAACTCCTGTACAACTGACTACGATGCTTTCTTAAAATTTATTTTATTTCATTACCTTAAAAAAACACTGAAAATAAAGAAATATTTTTTTAATAGACTGGTTGCGACACGAGTGTCGAGAAATAAATTGTTCACGAAAGTTTGTTTAGAGCAATATTGGCGGCACGAGACGTGATTCAGTTGGTAGTCACCTCCTTTCCACTTGTTTTCTCTCTTGGCATTTCGGACGCGGGGAGGAGAGGTGGGTCGGCTTCACCATCACGTTGAGGTGGAGAGAGTGTACGACCATTCCGTGACGTCATGGACTTTGCGTGCAAAATTTAAAATAGTTTTTTTTTTTTTTTTTTTTTTTTGACAGGCGTGTCCCAACCAGTTTCTTTAAAAAAAAAAACTTTTTTTTTTCTTTTCAACGGCCCTTTAAGTGCCTCTTCAGGAAGGCACCACATAGGGGAAGTATAAAATTCTTTCTTCTATATTTAACAAAAAAAAAACTGCAAAAAAAAAGGAAAGGTCAGGAAACATTATTACATAAACATCACTAGTTACCAAGCTTGAGGGCAGGCTGTTCGAATCTAATATGCCTCATGGAGGGGCGCTGAGCGTTTAAATGTTTTTGTTTTGCACAAAATGGGTTCCACTTTGCATGGGTAATCGAGGCTAGAGGAAATTTGATAGGCCGGAGAAATAGAAGTCTGAGGAGACCACGGGTTACAGTACAACCTGTGCATGCAAGAGGTGATGGTACAGCCGCTCTAAAGTGCTTTAAAATAAATAAATAAATATATATATTTAACACTCTGAAATGCAGGTTTTTCTGCTCCGAATTTGCTCAGGAAATGCAGGCTTTCTGCTCATAAGCTGCTCCAAAATTCAGATCCTCTACCCCGAGAATTGCTCCAAAACCAGATTCGTCTGTCCCACCCCCGTTCCTCGGCCTGGCGCTGGAACCCCGCAAAAAGAGCGACACTTGTGTTTCGGTACTTCTAGCGCCAACAGCAAGGATCGCGACATCCGACAGCACGGCAGTCGCAACTACCTTGACGTCATTTGCTGCCTTTTGAGGACCTCTTTTGATGTACATGCGAGATAGGACGCCAAACATGCCGTCGAAGATGCATTGTGGGCACCGCGGTTTGGGGCCTCTGGGAAGAGACACTAACTTCCGTCTTCCCGCCGCAGAGTCGGTCCCTGAAGGCCCGCGCCCGGGCCCTGGTGGGCTTGCTAGCCCAGGAGAGGGAATCGCACGACAAGGCCCTGCTGGAAAAGCACAAGGAGAACGTCCGGCTGCGCCTCGAGATCGCAAAATACCGCGAGCTCTTGAAGCTCAATGAGGCCGAGGAGTCCCAGCTCCACATCGCGCCCAGTGAGTCCATGGAGTTGACGTGATGATCTCGGGGGGAGGGGGAGGGGGGAGCAGAGGGGAAAAGAGGGGGGAAGGGGGAAGGGCGAGACGGGAGCAGAAGGCGGCGAATCACGTAAGCGCTGACATCAGTAGTCCCGAGAAAAAGACTGAGAAAGGAAGAGCGGAGAAGGAGAGCGGAGAACGAGAGCGGACAATAGGTTGGGCGTGCTCGTTTTGCCACGACAACTTGAAGACGTTGAGCACTTGTTAACTTTATTTCTTTTTTTTTTTTTTTTTTTTGACGTTCGACGTCAATGTTTTCCTCTGAGTACCAAGTAAAGCTGGAAAAACGATAGGTGCAGACCTTGCAAGTGGTGCTTTCCTGCTTCTTTGTCTGAAAGCATCGTCAGTGATCTGATCCCATTGGGAACACCATCTATGCCCCGCCATTCCAAAGCAGCCGCAGTGCATGCGGACTGTGGAATATTATCTCTATAAATGATCTGTAGGGAAAGGTTCCCAGTATTTTGGCTACTTCAGCACGTGGTGGTCCCGATAAGGCCACGTTGCTGGCGACGCTTTGTCATATACAAAGAAATTTGAAAGAAGCAGGAAAACATCGCCCGTCCTAGTTCTCTTTACGCAATGCGAAAAAAATTAATGTTCGCGAGCCTTCAGGAACGACTCAAACTCATTCTGGCAAAACAAATGCGCCTAACCTATCGCCTCCTTTAAATGCGAATGCATTAACTGTCCCATGGAGCGGAGCCGGCGTTGTCCATAACCGCGAAAAGTGGCAGAGAAATTCTTTCTGCGGAACGGCTGTCAAAATGGCTGTGACGTGGCCCGCACGCCGGATAGTTCCAAGGAACGCCACCCCACACTCCTGGCGCTGCTGCCGCACACCCGCCGCAGCAGCGCACACCCGCCGTTGCCCAGAGCCCGGCCGGACGGCGTCCGTAGTGGCTGGCCGGCCGGCCTCTGCAGAGGATAGCGGGGCGCGCTTATGTAGCGTATTCAGGAATACGTATACGAATGATTTCGCATTCCTACGCGTAAGCGGTCCTAGGTGTCCTGTAATTTTTTTTTTCCACTTTTCTGTCGCTTTTGCAGAGTCGCAGTCAACTTCCTTTGGGCCTCCTGGTGTGGGGGGTGGGCGACCTGGTCCGGATGGTGACGAGCGATGATGGTGCTCGCCCGGTGACAGCCCCCGGAAAGTTGATAATAAAAAAAGAACACTAAAAGTTGTTCGATCCCGCTGAACACAATGCGACGTTGGTTTGCTTTACAGTGGCCAGTGTGGCCACGTTTATTATGAAACAAAACAACTCAACAGCGAGTTAAAATCCTAAAATTAAACCCCGTACATTTGTTCCCAGTCTCCCAAAATCGAATCGAAGCCAATCCTCCAGAATCCACTCGGGGATCACTTTGTAGACTCGTAGGGGCCTCCTTTCCCCACAGGGACCGACCAATCTCTTGAAATTTCACCACTCCCACGTGGTACACTGTTCTCTAATGGTCGGCGAGCTGTCAGCCTGGCGCTCCAACCGCCAAATCTAAATTCTTTCTAGAGTCAATCCCTGCATTTTTTGCAGACTGGCTGGCGCCAACAGCTAAATTATTACATCAAGTAAAAAGGGACAATTTGATACTAAGCGGCGAAACCCTCTATACACAGGCACACTCGGTTAAAAGCGCAAGCAGCTCCAAGCACGAGTTCTCCCCGCACCGCCTCTCGAAACCCGAGACGTTTCTTAACGACCGCGGGGGAAACTCTCCCACATCGGTCGCGATGCGCCCGTACATGCTCCCTCCAAAAAGCCGACAGCCAACATAAAAAGGTAAAAAAAACAAAAAAACAATGCCGACGCAACTTAGGAAAGATACACTTTTCTAACAAAAAAAAAAAAAAAACACCTTAATTAATGACTAGGATTTCTACATACTTAACACCTGCCCACCAAGAATGTTGCAAGTACACTTGTTGTTCGCGGAACATCAGTCCCACTTTTCGTCACTTCGGAGAGACACAGCACCGAGCAAGACCCAGAGCCGTACATTCCAGATTCCACAATGTCCACAGTATGGGTGTAGACACCACTAGACACTCTACTTGTAGTAGAGTTCGCACTAGTAAAAATAAAGATTCATAATAAAACTAAACAATACGACTAAAAAAATGCAAAGTGCTCCAAGAAAGGAATCCACAGATAACTTTCCGCGTCTCCACCAGCACTTTCTCCATGCTCTTTCGAGCCTCGACCTGCACGTTTCAAGATATACGTGAGGACTGACAAACTTCTCCCGCGGAGAATAAAGACTATGCACCAAAAATATTACGTAGAATATAAAATACTGAAGGGCCGACCGAAAAGCAAAAGGAAAGTTAATCAGGAGGGCTGTAAAATGAACGTAGCCTAAAGGCGAAACAAAACCCCAGTAGCCTTGCTAGCTACCCTCCTAATCTTGGCCGTCTTGTCGTCCAGCTCGTTGCCATCGGAGACATTCTGAGAACTGTCTGAGGCGGCGCGCAGTAGGTCGCTTCCACAACACTCGCTGAACCCGAGCTTAAACTGAAAGTCTGCTGTCCTCGCGTGCGAGCTCTGGCCACTGGTCGAAGTGGCTTCCCCTTCTCCTCCGTGCGCATTTGGCGCCCGCCGCCCCCACAGCTCCTTGCGTCCGTAATCCTCCTTCCGGACTCGCTTGACGCAGCCTTCTTCCTGATTGTCACCCTACGATGTACCGCCGGCCTGACCTTCGGCGACGACACGGTGCCGGTACCGGAGTGGGTGCATCTCCGCAGACGGAGCTTCCGTCTCGACGCCTGGATTCGAGGAATCAAGGCCCTTTTCGCCGTCCTCTCGCCGTCGTCCACGTTCTCGCCGTGGTCATCTGCGTCGTAGCCCGGAGTCGATGCAGGATTGGACCCGGAGCACCTCTCGACCGCCGACTCCGACCTGTCGCTGCACCCCTTGCGCAGCCGCTTCTTTCCAACCTGGACGGCACTTGCCTCCCCAGTGCTGCGGTGACCGGTGCGCCGGGGTTCCCCGGATCCCTGCGCTCGATGTCGCCAAAAAGGTTCGTCCGCTCGTCGCCGCCGTCACCATCGCTCCCGCTCTCGCTCTCGCCCCCTTGCGTCGCCGGATCACCGGCGGGTGCTTCTGCCTTGTCGGCTCAAGCTCTCCTCTCAATTTTCACTTCGCGGCCGCCGCAGTCATCGCCGTATGCATTCTCCTCGCGGTCTTTCTCCGGACTCATTTTAGTCTCGGCGCTCTTAAACCATGCCGGAACGAGGGCTGCAAACTCTGGCATCGGCGCCAGGACGGCGCGGGGCTCTTTCCCGAGCTCTCTCATTTTCGTCAAGTCCCTCGAACCCATTTCACTCATCGCCTGAATCTGGGCCAGCTTTACTTTCTTAATTTCGAGTTGGAGTCTAAGAATCTCAAGCGCTATAGCTGCCGATCTGCTACCTACTCCATCCTCCGCCCCCGAAGAGCCGCCCTTAGCCCCTGGTATTGGGACATTGGACATTGTGAGCCTCGGAGGAAACAACCCTGGGTCTTACCTAGGAACGAGGGTCCTGTCGTGCCGTCACATTTCCCCGGGGCTTCTCTGTGGCTCCCTTCTGCTGCTTCCTTCCGCCGGTCTCGAGTCCTTGACTCCCGGAGCCTCTCGCTGGGATGCCGCCCCGTCCGCCGCACACGACGCAACAGGCTATTGCCGCCGTCTTCTCACGCAGATATTGGCGGGGCTCACCATCAGCTGACGTCGTGGTGTCCTTCTTGAGTCCCTTGACTCCCGGAGCCTCTCGCTGGGATGCCGCTCCGTCCGCCGCACACGACGCAACAGGCTATTGCTGCCGTCTTCTCACGCAGATATTGACGAGGCTCACCATCAGCTGATGTCGTGGCGTCCTTCTTGAGTCCCTTGACTCCCGGAGCCTCTCGCTGGGATGCCGCTCCGTCCGCCGAACACGACTCAACAGGCTATTGCCGCCGTCTTCTCACGCAGATATTGGCGGGGCTCACCATCAGCTGACATCCTGGCGTCCTTCTTGAGTCCCTTGACTCCCGGAGCCTCCCGCTGGAATGCCGCTCCGTCCGCCGCACACGACGCAACAGGCTATTGCTGCCGTCTTCCCACGCAGATATTGGCGGGGCTCACCATCAGCTGACGTCGTGGAGTCCTTCTTGAGTCATTGACTCCCGGAGCCTCTCGCTGGGATGCCACTCCGTCCGCCGCACACGACGCAACAGGCTATTGCCGCCGTCTTCTCACGCAGATATTGACGGGGCTCACCATCAGCTGACGTCGTGGCGTCCTTCTTGAGTCCCTTGACTCCCGGAGCCTCTCGCTGGGATGCCGCTCCGTCCGCCGCACACGACGCAACAGGCTATTGCCGCCGTCTTCTCACGCAGATATTGGCGGGGCTCACCATCAGCTGACATCCTCGCGTCCTTCTTGAGTCCCTTGACTCCCGGAGCCTCCCGCTGGAATGCCACTCCGTCCGCCGCACACGACGCAACAGGCTATTGCTGCCGTCTTCTCACGCAGATATTGGCGGGGCTCACCATCAGCTGACGTCGTGGCGTCTTTCTTGAGTCCTTTGACTCCCGGAGCATCTCGATGGGATGCCGCTCCGTCCGACGCACACGACGCAACAGGCTATTGCCGCCGTCTTCTCACGCAGATATTGCCGGGGATCACCATCAGCTGACGTCGTGGCGTCTTTCTTGAGTCCTTTGACTCCCGGAGCATCTCGATGGGATGCCGCTCCGTCCGACGCACACGACGCAACAGGCTATTGCCGCCGTCTTCTCACGCAGATATTGGCGGGGCTCACCATCAGCTGACGTCGTGGCGTCCTTCTTGAGTCCCTTGACTCCCGGAGCCTCTCGCTGGGATGCCGCTCCGTCCGCCGCACACGACGCAACAGGCTATTGCCGCCGTCTTCTCGCGCAGATATTGGCGGGGCTCATCATCAGCTGACGTCGTGGAGTCCTTCTTGAGTCCCTTGACTCCCGGAGCCTCTCGCTGGGATGCCGCTCCGTCCGCCGCACACGACGCAACAGGCTATTGCCGCCGTCTTCTCACGCAGATATTGGCGGGGCTCATCATCAGCTGACGTCGTGGCGTCCTTCTTGAGTCCCTTGACTCCCGGAGCCTCCCGCTGGGATGCCGCTCCGTCCGCCGCACACGACGCAACAGGCTATTGCCGCCGTCTTCTCACGCAGATATTGGCGGGGCTCACCATCAGCTGGCGTCGTGGCGTCTCTCTTGAGTCCTTTGACTCCCGAAGCACCTCGATGGGATGCCGCTCCGTCCGCCGCACACGACGCAACAGGCTATTGCTGCCGTCTTCTCACGCAGATGTTGGCGGGGCTCACCATCAGCTGACGTCGTGGCGTCCTTCTTGAGTCCCTTGACTCCCGGAGCCTCTCGATGGGATGCCGCTCCGTCCGCCGCACACGACTCAACAGGTT
This sequence comes from Ixodes scapularis, assembly GCF_016920785.2. NCBI lineage: Eukaryota > Metazoa > Arthropoda > Arachnida > Ixodida > Ixodidae > Ixodes > Ixodes scapularis. The sequence continues at coordinate 4,668,817 of NW_024609884.1, read as the reverse complement.
ATTGCCGCCGTCTTCTCACGTGGATATTGGCGGGGCTCACCATCAGCTGACGTCGTGGCGTCCTTCTTGAGTCCCTTGACTCCCGGAGCCTCTCGATGGGATGCCGCTCCGTCCGACGCACACGACGCAACAGGCTATTGCTGCCGTCTTCTCACGCAGATATTGGCGGGGCTCACCATCAGCTGACGTCGTGGCGTCCTTCTTGAGTCCCTTGACTCCCGGAGCCTCTCGATGGGATGCCGCTCCGTCCGCCGCACACGACGCAACAGGCTATTGCTGCCGTCTTCTCACGCAGATGTTGGCGGGGCTCACCATCAGCTGACGTCGTGGCGTCCTTCTTGAGTCCTTTGACTCCCGGAGCACCTCGATGGGATGCCGCTCCGTCCGACGCACACGACGCAACAGGCTATTGCTGCCGTCTTCTTACGCAGATATTGGCGGGGCTCACCATCAGCTGACGTCGTGGCGTCCTTCTTGAGTCCCTTGACTCCCGGAGCCTCTCGATGAGATGCCGCTCCGTCCGCCGCACACGACTCAACAGGTTATTGCCGCCGTCTTCTCACGTGGATATTGGCGGAGCTCACCATCAGCTGACGTCGTGGCGTCTCTCTCGAGTCCTTTGACTCCCGAAGCACCTCGATGGGATGCCGCTCCGTCCGCCGCACACGACGCAACAGGCTATTGCTGCCGTCTTCTCACGCAGATGTTGGCGGGGCTCACCATCAGCTGACGTCGTGGCGTCCTTCTTGAGTCCCTTGACTCCCGGAGCCTCTTGATGGGATGCCGCTCCGTCCGCCGCACACGACTCAACAGGTTATTGCCGCCGTCTTCTCACGTGGATATTGGCGGGGCTCACCATCAGCTGACGTCATGGCGTCCTTCTTGAGTCCCTTGACTCCCGGAGCCTCTCGATGGGATGCCGCTCCGTCCGACGTACACGACGCAACAGGCTATTGCTGCCGTCTTCTCACGCAGATATTGGCGGGGCTCACCATCAGCTGACGTCGTGGCGTCCTTCTTGAGTCCCTTGACTCCCGGAGCCTCTCGATGGGATGCCGCTCCGTCCGCCGCACACGACGCAACAGGCTATTGCTGCCGTCTTCTCACGCAGATGTTGGCGGGGCTCACAATCAGCTGACGTCGTGGCGTCCTTCTTGAGTCCCTTGACTCCCGGAGCCTCTCGATGGGATGCCGCTCCGTCCGCCGCACACGACTCAACAGGATATTGCCGCCGTCTTCTCACGTGGGTATTGGCGGGCTCACCATCAGCTGACGTCGTGGCGTCCTTCTTGAGTCCTTTGACTCCCGAAGCCTCTGGCTGGGATGCCGCTCCGTTCGCCGCACACGACGCAACAGGCTATTGCCGCCGTCTTCTCACGCAGATATTGGCGGGGCTCACCATCAGCTGACATCGTGGCGTCCTTCTTGAGTCCCTTGACTCCCGAAGCCTCTCGCTGGGATGCCGCTCCGTCCGCCGCACACGACGCAACAGGCTATTGCCGCCGTCTTCTCACGCAGATATTGGCGGGGCTCACCATCAGCTGACGTCGTGGCGTCCTTCTTGAGTCATTTGACTCTCGAAGCCTCTCGCTGGGATGCCGCTCCGTCCGCCGCACACGACGCAACAGGCTATTGCCGTCGTCTTCTCACGCAGATATTGGCGGGGCTCACCATCAGCTGACGTCGTGGCGTCCTTCTTGAGTCCCTTGACTCCCGGAGCCTCTCGATGGGATGCCGCTCCGTCCGCCGCACACGACTCATATTGCCGCCGTCTTTTCACGCAGATATTGGCGGGCTCACCATCAGCTGACGTCGTGGCGTCCTTCTTGAGTCCCTTGACTCCCGGAGCCTCTCGCTGGGATGCCGCTCCGTCCGCCGCACACGACGCAAGAGGCTATTGCCGCCGTCTTCTCACGCAGATATTGGCGGGGCTCACCATCAGCTGACATCGTGGCGTCCTTCTTGAGTCCCTTGACACCCGGAGCCTCCCGCTGGGATGCCGCTCCGTCCGCCGAACACGACGCAACAGGCTATTGCTGCCGTCTTCTCACACAGATATTGGCGGGGCTCACCATCAGCTGACGTCGTGGCGTCCTTCTTGAGTCCCTTGACTCCCGGAGCCTCTCAATGGGATGCCGCTCCGTCCGCCGCACACGACTCAACAGGCTATTGCCGCCGCCTTCTCACGCAGATATTGGCGGGACTCACCATCAGCTGACGTCGTGGCGTCCTTCTTGCAACCCGTCGCAGAAAGTCAGCGGGATCCTGTCGACCTCGCCAGTCAACTTCCTTTGGGCCTCATGGGGTGGTGATGGGCGTCCTGGTCCGGATGGTGACGACCGATGATGGTGCTGGCCGGTGACAACCCCCGGAATGTTGATAATAAAAAAAGAACACTAAAAGTTGTTCGATCCCGCTGAACACATTGCGACGTTGGTTGACTTTACAGTAGCCAGTGTGGCCACGTTTATTATGAAACAGAACAACTCAACAGCGAGTTAAAATCCCAAAATTAAACCCCGTACTTTTGTTCCCAGTCTCCCAAATCAAATCGAAGCCAATTCAATCATCTCGGGGATCCTTTTGTAGACTCGTAGGGGCCTCCTTTCCCCTGAGGGACCGACCAATCTCTTGAAATTTCACCATTCCCACGTGGTACACTGTTCTCCAATGGTCAGCGAGCTGTCAGCCTGGCGCTCCAACCGCCAAATCCAAATTCTTTCTAGAGTCAATCCCTGCATTTTTTGCAGACTGGCTGGCGCCAACAGCTAAATTATTACATCGGGTAAAAAGCGATAATTTGATACTAAGCGGCGAAACCCTCTATATACAGGCACACTCGGTTAAAAGCGCAAGCAGCTCCAAGCACGAGTTCTCCCCGCACCGCCTCTCGAAACCCGAGACGTTTCTTAACGACCGCAGGGGAAACTCTCCGACCTCGGTCGCGATGCGTCCGTACGTGCTCCCTCCAAAAAGCCGACAACCAACATAAAAAGGTTTAAAAAAAAAAAACAATGCCGACGCAACTTGGGAAAGATAAACTTTTGTAACAAAAAAAAAAAATCTTAATTAAGAAGCAGGATTTCTACATACTTAACAGTCGCTTTCCAAGCGCTTTACCAATACCACCTAAAAGAGAAGGTCTGCACATTACGTTGCTGTCTGCTCTTTGCACGGAGGACCGCGGAACGGCACTGTGGGCGCACACGTGCAACTGCCGTTTCTTTTCTTTTTCTTAGAATCGAGAAGGCTGTTGTCAAAACTGCTATGGTGTAGAAAGCGCATATTTGGGGAACTTACGTCAGCCGTAATATGCGGGGAACTCTAATGCCCTTAAGAAGTAAACCACGAAAAAAGTAGCAATGTCGTGGTCGCCGGTGCCAAATACCGATCGGAAAGCGCTTACTTTTATGTAATTTTTTTTTTTTTGCATCTTCTTTTTTTTTTGCGTGCAAAAAGTCTTTTCGCTTTTACGCTCCTCCCCTCTCTTGTGCGAAGGGACACAATTTGGTAGACTCGCTCGTGGTGTAGGGGAGTCGAGGGCGGGCAACGGAGGCGACCGCATCGCCCACACGCTGTGCACCGATCGAGATGCGAACGGTACCTCGTCCCTCTCATGTCCGTCTCCCAGCGGGGCCGTGGTTCGCAATACTCCGCCGGTCCAAGGGACCAAGCGAAAACTGACGTGCCTCTCCCCCCTGGAGGAGCAGTCCAACGAGCACGACACGGCTTCCACAAACGGGGACCTGGAGATGTCTGACCACTGCCCCGGCGGAAGATGTGTCGTCATAAAGAACAACGGCACCAAGGTCGGTTGACGTCGCTCTCTTCCGCCGTCTACAGCCCTCGCCTCCTAGGTAAGGCCGTAATGCCGAAATTTCGACGCCTCCCGAAGAGGCAAACGCACAGGTTGGACCCGAGTGCTGCGACGACGCTTGGGCCGGCGCTCGGGTTCTCGCCGACTAGAGAATAGTCTTAATCGAAGGCTGACGCAGCACTTGCCCAATCCATGCCCCGCGTTTGCATCTTTAGACGACGTTTAGAATTCAACACTACTGCCTTATCTAGAAGCCGTTAGGCTAAGGCTTGGAAGCCTGTGACATGGAAGGGAAATTATTTGAACTGCAAAAGCCAAACATTGTTTTGTTATAGGTCCGAGTGCAATCAAAGGCTGAAACAAACGCCAGCGGATATATTCTCCAAGTGTGAAGTCGCAGCACATTTGATGCACTTGGTTGGTCTCGTGGACAGTAGCGCATGCCCGGAAAGATTGAGGACGTCGTGATCTTGCGCTTTTAAAGGGACACTGGAGCGAAATCCTAGCACTTGTTTTATTGTCTGAATGTCAACCACGTCTAGGACACTAACACGGTCAGGATGCAATACGTTGATTCCACAAAGTGGCGAAGCTCACAACCACGCTATCAAGAAAAACACGACGTCACGAACGCGATGACTCTCAGGGGTTCCCGAGACTCATTACAACCTGGCTGTTTTAGTTGTCCATCCCTGTCTCCGCAGGAGTTCAAGAGGTGCGGAAGAGAAGGGAAATCCGGTTCGGCAAAGTTCGGCAGGACTCGCGCGCACGCACCTTGCCGTAGTGCTTTCGCGGAGTGGCGCTGCTTATGAGTTCAGAATAGGGAGCCTACATACTCGCCGACTAGTCGGCGAATATGTTGGCTCCCTAGTTCAGAATGACGTAACGGCATTCGGTGTATTTTAGGGGCGAAGCTCCTTAGGGTCTAGCCTTGTCCGGCGTCCGTGCTCATATCGATTGCCATCTCATCTGTCTTCTTAAAAAAAGAAAAAGAAAAATGCTTGCGCAGTCGACAGGATTTGAACCTGTCATTCTTATTGCCTCGAGACGCATCGTACGTGCAATATCTAAATTTTATATGCCCCTCTGCATGAGTAATTGAATTTATACTGCTCCAATCGCACACTATCGAAAACGCTGTTTTCGGTGGCAACATGGGAGCTCTGACGTCACACAACACAAAACGAGCATTTCTGTCTCGTCGTTTACCCAGTTTACCTGCGAGTGAACGCCGCAGCGTGCTTCGTTTTTGTTGTTGTGCTCGATTTGTTTCGTGGCTGGGTGAGATTTTTGTTGCGCGGTTGGGTGCCACAACCACCGGGCAGCATATCCGAGCCAAGACATGGCGTTCCACACTTTTCCGCGACACGTACAGTGACGAGTAAATAAATCGTCGCCGTGCATAGGAGGAACTGAGTTCCCGTCAACATCGAGATCCCGCTTACGCAGCAATCATCTCACAGAAGAGAGCTACGAGATCAGCTCTAAGCGGACAGAAGGCTCGTAAGCTAAGGTGTGATGCTGTGTCTTCCGGCGCTGACAAACTGGCAGACACCGCCGGGTTTTCGTCAAAACGAACCCTTTCGTTTCATTAAAGTTACGCGCACAGCTGGCGCGGAGCCAGAGAGGAGGAGGCGTCTCGCAACACTTCCTAGATGGGTGCTTTCATTTGAAATCGAACACGCTTGTCGGCGTGGGTCTTTCGACTTCTTTTTATTATATGAAAATGCCCCACGTCTAAAAAACAAAAACGCTTTTCAAAAAAAAAAAAAAAAATCCGCTTCACAAGAAAATAGTAAGTGGAGCAAAATGAATATTTGTTTTTTACTCCGTGATTTTTCTACCCAGTTGCTAGTATAAATACAGAAATCATACAAATATTACAGTAGTTTTTGTGTGCTTCTATACCATCCCGACTATTTTTTAGTTCAAAGATACTTTACTTTTTTGTTGTATTTTTGACTGAGGTAAAAAATGTCAAACACCGTCTTTTTGACAATCCGGTGGCACATTCAGAGCCTTGTATCTCATGAGTTATTATATTTGTTGCTTTCCAAATACTATGCGGGTGTAGTCTTATACATAGGCTATCGACGGGCGTAAGTTCAGTTTATTTTATTTTCACGGAATATTTTATATTAAATCTAAAATATCGTCAAAAATTAGATTTACCAATATTTTAAACCCGCTTTATTAAAAAAAAATATTTTTTTTTCGTTCAATTTTTTTTATTATATCTGCCCGTAATATTAACTTTTAAATGGATCGATGCGATTTCCCCCCTTTTTTGTTGTATCTTCTCTAGAAGTGATCGTAATCGCACCCACGGTCTCGAAACGGCCAAACGCAGTTTTGTCGGGTCGGCTTCGCTGCAAAAAACATACTTCTTGTTGTTGTTGTTTTTGTTTTTTCGTTAAAAGGCAGCGGATAAATTTACTTTGATTCGGAAGATTCGTGCTTGACTATATATTGTATTTTCTTAATTTTGTATTCACGGCAGGCACGTAGCCAGGATTTTGTTTCAGGGGGGAGGGGGGGGGGGGGGGCGGGGGGGGGGGGGGGGGGGGCGCCCATGTCATAAAGCTGTGTAAGCGGGAGGGGGGAGAGGAGGCCCCAGCAAAATGGAAATTTTCGGGAAGGGCCCCTTCCCCCTCCCTCCCTAGGCTACATGCCTGATTCATGGCAACTGACATTCCTCAGTCCGATCGTCAGCGGCCGGTGCAGCGGATGTTCCATAATCCGGTGTGTAAAGCCAGGGCACAAAGGGCAGAGAAAACGGAACGACCTCTTCATGTAGCCAGACCGGGGTCCTATATCTGTTTGTGCTATACTTAGCTTGTAAGTCACGTACAGCACGCCTGGCCCCCTCGCGCTATAGGCCCGTCTCCGTTACGCTCCGGTAGCGCCCGGCACGAGCCGCAAATCCATGATGTGTCTTGTCGCGTGTGATCAAATAACCATGTAAGTGCCTGTTCTTTTATGGGCAGTGTGTATATCAAAAATAGGTAATTTCACATGATGGAAAAGATGGAAAAGCAGTTTACGGGAAAAAAGTGGGGGAAAAAGGACTGAGTTTACAAGAAGCGAAGACAATTTTTTACAGGACACAAACATCAATTTGCGATAAAAATCACTGTTGTTAATTAAAGCTATATTATATTATATTTAGCATGCGATTGCAAAACAATATGTTACTGTGCTTTAAATAGTTCAGTTCACGAGGAGCGCAAAATGCACAGAAGGCGGCGAAAGCAGTCACTTAAGTAGTTTCTCTTTTTTGTCGCACCGAGCTCAATGCAAAGATTGTGCAGCCTTCGGGAATAAGGAAAACCGAATTGATGATTAACGGTAGTTTCGCTTTGGCTAGGCACACATTGATTGGGTTTGAGAATAAATAAATCTTTGTTCTATTTTCTCCTTCAAAATATAGCGCGTCCGGCCAAGGTGGACTTGGCACCGCTGCATAAACAGCATTGGCGAATATATCTTTCGTATTGAGGGAGACTGTACATCTTGCGCTAATGTCACCTTAGGTTCCTGGCCCGGCTCACGAACTGTGCACCACACATGTGAGGAGCGTATCCCTCTGCGAGCACCTACAGAGGCCCATTCTTCTTTTTTGTCCTTCCTGAACGTATCGATTTATTCCTCCGGTAGGTCGAAAAGCACAGCGCTTCTTCTTATTGTTTTAATGGATTCAACAAAGTCCTTTGACGTTCGTATCAAGGAGCTGTCCTGCGAACGAAAATCGTGTACTGTGGCGAGGTGCCGCCAACTCCGTCACATGAGTTCTTGCCGTGGCCGGATGCCGAAAATAGCCATCTTGCTTTGTCAGATCCGCCTTGCGCAAATTCGAAGAGCTGGTAGGGGTTCTTGAAGTTGGATGCGGTACCATCAGAGACGTAGGTGATGCTTGAATAAACAGCAACGTTGTCTTCTAACCAGTATTCAATCAATCGGATTGCCAGCATGCAGAGCGTGTGGTGTGTCATGACAGATTTTCAGACACGACGCCGAAGCTCTGGGGACCCTTACCAGTTGACGCGACGCACGTAAGAATTGAGATTTGGTGTTTGTGCCAATGGTATTCTTGAATTTCGTTTGGTAGCGCAAGTGTCCAATTCTCGGCGAAATCGAAATGAAGCACTTTCGAGCTTTTGGTGAGTCGGATTGCGTCTCTCTGGTGGTTCCCAATGTAATCAGGCGAAATGCACCTAAACTTTAAGAAATAGGGGGTGTATAGTGGTAGACCCCTTGTCCCATATGTAACACTCCAAAACAACAATTCGACTATTCAGACCACAGACGTTGAACCGACAATACCAACTTTCAAGAGCAGCTTGATAGTCGACCGATACGACTTAGTAAAATAACTAATGCATGTATTAAAGGCTACAGTAAGATAATCAAGGTTTTTTGGTCCTGCAGCAAAACCTCAGTGTATTTTTTTTCTTTTTCTAGTATTTGATACGCACATTAGCTATTTAGTAGGTTATATCCAACAGCTATCAAGCTGCTAGTGAAAGTTGGTATCGCCAGCTCGACGTCAGTGGACAGAACGACGGAATGTGGTTTTGGGGTGTTACATATGGGACAAGGGGTGTGCCCCTATACACCCCCTACTTCTGTGTGTAATGGTTCAAGTCTGCTGTTCCTTGAGTAAGACATGTGGTTCGGTCGTTTTTTTTCGATTATGTCTCTTTTTTTCCCACATGCAAAATGTGACATGTTCCTCTTCCAAAAGTTCCAAATTTTGAGATGTGAGATAACGGGCATTCGGACATTCGCATCTCAAGGTGTCGGTTCTGAACAAAGACACACGGATATCAGGGCCTGCTTCGTGATCTCTTCACGAAAACGTGTCAAAGCAGAAAAACAAATGTCAAAATTCCTGCAGTACACCCATGCACATACGGTTTGCTATGGGTTGATCTTCGCCCATTTTGGGCGGTGTGAGTAAAATTTAGTAATCCCCAATTTAGCCTCCGGGTTGGCTTTTTGAAACATCAGGTATGTCTCCCGAATGGACCTTGTCTAGTATCTTTTGACTATGACTTCCTTTTGCCATCCTTAATGACTTCCACTGCATACTTCGTGTTCGAACTTTCAACTGAACGACCAAGATCGTCATTTGTGTAGTACTCAGTGGCCAACTGCAATACTTCGTCGCTACCCTTCTGCCAAATGTACAGATCTGGCAATTTCCATGGACCAAAATATGTCTGCAGTTTTCTTGACTTTCGCAGCATGTATTTTTATGCTCCTGATTTTAATTTTTTTTTTGTTTTTTGTTTTGTTTCGACGATTGATTTTTGCTTCGACGCTGGAGGGAGTAAGCGTCAAGAGCTGACAACTTCGCCGGTTGGAAAACGCCTTCGTAACAGTTTGGCGCATATTAAGCCACCACTCGTCGCATCCGAAGCAGTAGCGATCATTTGAGAGGGTCGAGCCGCTCGGTCCTGTTTCAGAGGCAGTAGCTAATTTCTTAGCCACTTTTCGATTGAAGGCAGCTTCTAGGTCGCCTTGCTTTCTCTTCAGGTAAGACTTTCGAGATTTCGGATTAATTGCCGATGGCAGTTTCAGCGGGATCGCCTCCAGTAAGCCGCCAGCGATTCCTTCATTCAAATCTTTGAGCACATCGTGTTCGGAAAGAGCGTTGGGCATGAACTTGAGCTTGATTCAGTAGCACAGGAACCACAACGGTTCTCACCCAGACGCGTGAAGCAATTCTGGCAGAGCATGTAGGTATCCTTCGTGGCTGCAGCGCTGTGAGAGGACAAAAATGACCTCACCAGGTTCACGTTGTTGTTCTTCACAGGTCGGAAACGTTCATTCCGGTAGATCTTTTTATGTCGACCGTCGTAGTTGGCACAGCAGGTTCGCTCAGAACTGTGGACGTCGACCATTGAAAACAACGTGCAGAGGCAAGCACACTTGAGAACGCTTGACGTGGAAGCGTCGCGTTGCAGGGAGTCTACTGCGTGCGATCAGCGTGATGCCTGTCAGCGGGGGAGGGGGGAGGGGAGGGGGGGGGGTGGAGCGGCAGAAATCCTTAGCGTGTGCGCTTGAGCCTGTACGTTGTGGCGGACCTGTGGATAAATGTACCCCGCTGCCGTCCCTCCTAGCCCGACCTTGCATCGGTATCCGCGTACTACACACGGCGCCTTCAGTGTTGGCAGTACGTTTGTTCCCGTGGCGGGCAACAGAGAAGACGACGTCAGCTGGACTCGGACCCCCCCCCCCCCCCCCCCCACACACACACACACACCACTTACGGGCATGTGCAGAGAGCTTGGCGGCCAGCTTAGTCACATCAACGCAGGCGGCGCCCGGCTCAGTGGCAAGTCGCGGGGACACTTGAGGGGCGAGAAAGGAAAAGGGGGATTTCAGCGGCAGATCGGGACTTTTGAGTGCAGAACGATCGACGTTCAGTCTTTTCCGCTCTTTGTGCTTTGGCTTTACACACCCGATAATGGAACATCCGCTGGACCGCTAACGACCGGACTAAGGAATGTCAGTTGCCATCATTACACATTTAAAAAAAAATACAATATGTAGCCAAACAAGAGTCTTGACAATCAAGAAAAATTTACCCGCTGCATTTTAACATAAAAACAAGCAGTATAATCGTTGCAGCCAACGTCACTAAACCACTCAGTTCGGTAACTGCCATAGAGCTTGCTTTGAAAAAGTGGCCCCTTTTCATCCTCGAGCACCGAGCTAATGACGAACACAACGCCACCATTATTCTCGCAGCAGCCATTCGAGGAACCGCACGTTACTTCTATTTTGGCTTGAATCGGCCATTTTGACGCCGAAACAGATATAGTGGAGGAGGTGACAGGGGCGCCACCCCCGTTCTCCCCGGCGGACGCGCTGCGTCCTACTAGCGAAGTTAAATTGCACCTAGGTCGGGACGCGCTACCTGAAAGCACCGTTGAGGCATGGTGGTATAAAAACAATATTAATTGTGCCGCAAAACCCTGCAAACTAAAGGTTTTAAAAACATCACGCGCCCTTCATTTTGTGCTAAACTCCAATAAATTTCATACAAAAAGAGCCTTTTCCGTTTGTTTCTACTCAAAAACATGCCTTCTAAAAGCTCAAGGTGACCACAGTACAGACAAATGATGAAGAGTGGCGCTGTTGTCGTATTTAGCTCGGTCTCGGTGGACACCAGAAGCCCAAGTTTAGACGGAGAGTTTCCCAACTGATGGCGAATTCCACGGGTCGTTTTCGAGCGCGCCGGGATCGACTTTTCTGGAGCGAGCCTATCTCACTGGGCGATCGGGATCGAGACCGACGTGTTTCACTGGTCGCTTTGGATTAGTTCCCGCTCCAGATCTCGATCTGGATCCGAGAAAAGTCGCTCCCGCGATTTCGGCGGATTCAACCGGAATCCAGCCCTCGGCGCACACACGTGACTTCCTTTCTCGTGGGGCATCTCGCCTGATCTCGCCCATCTCGCCTCAGAAGAAGAAGAAGCACGTCGCGGGCTGGGCTCCTAGATTGTCTCGAGATCAAAAGAATTCGTAATGGCCACTTGCTTACCCCTTGGCTCGAAAGCCGGTTCGTTTTCCAGGAAGGAGAAGAGAAGGTATTTGCCGCGCTACGGGCATTCCGGCAATCTTTGCTACAAGCGTCTGAGCCATTCCTGCCGCTCGTGCGTCGAACACGTGTTAGCGCCGCGATTGCGAATACGTCTTCGAAACGACCGTTGCGGCCGCGGAAAGGGGATTCCCGGGCAGTTGAATGACGGGAAGGCATCCGCCGATCCCGGAGCAGTGGTCATGTTCCACTGGGGATCCGTAGGCGGCGCGACCCCGTTCGGATCGTGTGCTCCAGTCCGGATCTGGTCAACTGATCCCGGTGCGCTCCAAAACGCCCCGTGGAATTCGCCATCATGTAACGTTGATTGCAGCGAAGTCGACTTGCGGAAACTTGGCCGTTCCGAGAGCTTGGGTGCGATTTCGATCACTTTTAGAGAAGATACGGCAACAAAACGGGGAAATCTCATCGAGCCAATTCAAAGTTAATATGATAGGCAGGAATAATAAGAAAATTAAACAAAATAAACAAAAATATTTTTTTAATAAAGCATGTTCAAAATATTGGTAATCTTATTTTTAACGATATTTATGATACGATACGACACTAACTTTGTTTTTCACCAGAAATGCGTGTGGTGAATGGGAGACCGGAGAAAAAGCTGCAGAAATGCAGCTTGACGAGGCTCCGGGCCCCCTATTCAGCAGAAAAGAGAAAATCAAATGAACGAAATGATTATTTGGCTGCTTGACAAATGCACAATAGACAGTTTTAGTGGACCGTACGCTATAGCTTTGCGTACGCAAGGAAATTGCGGGTCGTGAGTGCGCATGCTCAGAACGCAGTAGAAGGACTAGCGTATTGCGTACGCACGCAACGCTGGGGATGTTGCGTTGCGGGCTAACGGGCCTTGCGGGAAGCTCTCGAGAGATCTCGGGCCCAACGAGAGCGCCAGTTTCAAGATGGCGGTTACCTTGACTGGCGCAGCAAGGGCGTCGTGGTGTTATCTACGTTCTGTGTTACGCGAACGGTGAAATAACGTGGTGTTCAGCGCGGCACTTCTTTCCGGGACGTACCGCGGTCGAATCAGATCGCCGTGCAGCTGAAAGAGTGCACAGTGAAAGTGCTCACCGCTCGAATTGTGCGTCAACGCTGCGATCTGCTTGACGCTAGGCCTATAGGGAGTAGTCACTGGCGGCCATAGCCGTGTGCGCAAATGCTGAGCGCGTGCGGATGACAAGCTTCCACAGTTCTTTTGTAACGTGCATTCCGCACCGTCTAGATTGCCGGTCTTAGGAGCCTATTATTAGGTCTGTTCAATTCGCCTGAACTGGCTGAACTAGTTCAGCAGTGCAGGAACTGGTGCATTCGATTCAACCGGAAGTTGCCCGGCCGCTGCACTGGCGCGTTCGATTCATCCCAGTTCTGAACGAGTTCAGACCCAGTTCCTTAAAATGTTGCACCGGCTCCAGAGTCAGTTCAGCGTCCGTGCAGAAGCAGACGGCGATAGCAGACGACACTCCTCGCCTGTCTCTGCTCGCGGTGCCATTTTTCGCAGGTATTGCTCAAATGTCTGCGATGGTTAACAATAACGCCGATACGGACGTTGAATTTCCTCCCAATTATGATAATAGGGAGTTTTAGAATAACGTACGCAATTTTAGCGCACGCTAGCGCTAAATTTAGCGCTTGTATTAGCGCACGCGACGCGAGAGAGTTTTAGAATAGCGTTTCTCCGTCGCGACGCAAAAGCCCAAGAATCTCGCGCTCGCGACGCCACCAAGATACAGTCACAATTTTTATTTCACGCACGAAATGCTGTAACTTAAGGAAAAAAAGTTTTTTTGGTCCAGAGTATTATTTTAGATTCGTTTAAACGTGAGAATGCGACGCGTGCGGTTGACCGGTCGTGTCCGCTTGCGTCGCCTCGGCAAGAGAGGTCTCGTGTACTGACCTTCGCACATCGTACCTTCGCCGAGAAATGTTCGCGCGTCGCAAGCATCAAGTCGCCGGTGATCGTTGCCCACCCGAGTACAATGTCGTCCCGTATTAAAAATCACAGTCGCGAGGATGCCGCCGACGTCGCCCTCGCGACGCTGCCAAAGCAGCCCCCGACATGATCCTGGAAGCCGCCATTTTTTTTTAAACTCTGCTCGTCTTGGCTTTAGCCAACTTGTCATCACGAATCCTCCTTGGAGAAGCGCAAAGACTCTATGCGTACGCACGCTATTTCTGAGAAATAGAGCACGCTAAAATTGCGCACGCAAAGCGCAAAACCTGATTTGCGTTCGGAGCATGCGCAGTGGCGAGGACGCTATTCTTTGCGTACGCAAAGCTTTAGCATGCGCTATTCTAAAACTCCCTAATAACGTACCCGCGGTGGACGCAAAATTGAGATCATAAGGAATTTGATTGATTATGATATTCTGAAAGCGTTTTAGGCACCTGCTCGTGTAGGTTTGGCTCCCTGTGGTAAGTGTTGAAATACTGGATCACGTAAATTGTTTTTGATGCTATGTGGGGATGCACAGTGTTGATATACTTCCTTACCAACACGGGAAAGGTATTGCACTCTTGATAGTCCCCGCCTTCAGTTTCTCGCGTACTGACGACTCTGATACATTGTAGAGGTCTGGGATTTAGTACATTGGCCCTCGCATGCCCCGTAGCGGAGCATATTACTACGTGCTTTGTCCGCTGGTATCTGGACGCCCACTAACGTGCCTGGGAGAAACGACGCCGAGAATCGGCATTGGCTTGGTAGTTCCATGCAGTTCTTTCTTGAGAATCAGCATAAACGCTTTAGCTTGACGCCAAAGTTACGGTCGATAACTGTATTGGCCAAAACGCTATCGTCAGGCCTTCGTCTTCGAGGTGACCGCTATCGACCGCGCGCTGCCGACAGTGACTCCCGACGCAAAATCATCCCGATGCCGCGAACATATCGTAAAAATGCGAGACTCGAGAGACTAGGAATGAATCTACTATTGCTAAATGAATGTGAAGGACACGAACGGTTATGGAATTGAGAGGAACCGAACGGCCGTTAAAAATGCAGACAGAAACACATTTCGTGCACAAAACGTTTTTAGTACACGCGAATAAAAAATAATCACAGAAAAGGTTCCGTCCGTTATTATACTTTAAAACTAAGGAAACACGAATTGTCTCATCAACCCACGAACAAATAAATATAGCATACTACTTGGCGTTTAGAAACAAGAGCCAACAGATGCAGACGACACTGCGCTTCCGCTCGGAAAGCCGATCACAGCGCCAGTCCTAGCGTGGCGGCTGCACTGGTTCTGCGCCGCCGCTGCACGACTCCTGCACTCCTCTGAACTCGGACAGAACTGGTTCAGAACTATCTGGCCAAATCGAACAGACCTAATGTGAGCTCGTTCTGAGCATGCGCTCTCAACAGCACCCTCAAATATGGCGTCCAGTGAATGCCCCCTATTCGCTCAATTCATCGTCGACGAACGAACGACTCTTCAAGAAATCGCCGAAGTTCTCGCTTTGCACTGGACTTCAGTAGGTCATGGATTTCATTCCGCGATAGCATTGATGAAAGGTGGCATTTCCACGGGACTGTGACGGAGGCTCCGTGATCGAATTTGGCTACGCACCCGTACTCGTAGCCTCTGTACCCCGCAGAAAAGAGCGCTGGACGAGGCAGCTGCGGCTTGGTTTAATTTGAAATAAAATGATTGGACACGTTTTCATTTGCGATATTCATGTTCAGCTATAAGCACGCAGAATTCTGCGACTCTGGCAAATTTAACCAAGATCATGCGAGGTGTTCACTCGGAAACGCAACGCACAACTAAAATCGGTCCGAGCGGGTCGTTTTTAGCGTACGCTATACTATTGCGTATTGCGTACGTAAGAGCCAACAACGCTATACTAAAGCTGTCTAATATCTATGTTTTTAACAAAATATTCATTCAGTATAGACGGTAAAGCATAACTAATTTTTGTTTTCCATAGTTGGTCCCGCATTTCGGAATTTGCCAGTGCTGGTGATTTTTTTGTTGAATAATATTCGCTTTTTTCTTTTAAATCAAACAGTTGAAGAATTATATTTGAGCGTCCTAATGCCGCATATTTATATTAATTTATACGCCATCGTTAAACGATAGTTATAGATTTGGTTTTTTAGTTAAAGATTTTATTCAGATATAATATAAAAAGTTTTGTTATTTTAACTGTCCAGTCTTTGTTTCGTTCATGTCGCTTTGCCGGAGAGCAGGTGGACTGCCCTTGGCTTCTGTGATGCTGGGCTCAGTATCAGTAACTTGGACTGAACTTGCCGAAGTCTGTTTAACTTCTTCGACGTATGTTCCTGGCGGATTTTTGTATTCCAATTCGAAGCGAGCTGCAGGAACGTCAAAGGGAGTTGGTCTTGGCATCATCACTGGCACATGAAGAGCTTCAAGTACGAATGGTATTGTGGTGTGTCTTCTTTGCTGTAGGTGTGAGTACCAGGCGTTCCATCGAACCGCAGACCGCTTGGACACTTCCTTGATGAACATCCACAGTGCGATGAGCATGAGGAAGATACAATGACACATGATGGGGTAGAACTGCACGAACGCCATGATGACTTCAATCCAGGATATTCCAGTGAGTCGTGCCGTCACCTTTCCAGGGGACAGGGCCCCCATTAGCGAAGCGTCGCATTCCATGTTGTGAGACCTCAGCTGAAGCGTGAACGGGAGTGCAGCGTTGCCCGACGCTAAGCCCGGGACGGCCGGTGGAGTCCGCCCTGGATTCTGGTCTCGACCCTCGAGAGGGACCTCATGGCGTGAGCAAGACGCGATGTGGGTTCGACGCGGTCCGGGCTCTCGGTACCTCAGCTGCGCCGGGACGAGAGCCCGGACCGCGTCGAACCCACATCGCGTCTTGCTCACGCCATGAGGTCCCTCTCGAGGGGCGAGACCAGAATCCAGGGCGGACTCCACCGGCCGTCCCGGGCCCAGCATCGGGCAACGCGGCCAGATTGCGGGTACCCACGAAGCATCAACCGCCATTGATGGTGTGCAGGTTCATTCTGCCCACGCGCTCATCCCCGAGCACCGGCTAGTCCCGCGCGCCCGACGACGGTCTTTATTCTTTTCTATGCCGACAGCGTTTACACCCGGATATTATTTATTTTATTTATTTTTAATAAGAAACACGGCGAAATTAAACACCGAATTTTGGAGAATTGGGAATCAAACAAAAATAAACTCCGATAAGCTCCGAATTTTCGGCAAATAATAAACTCCGAAAAACACGTTCCGAATTCGACGAAAAATAAACTCCGAAAACACGGAACCCTACCCATAACTTTACACAAATTCAGTATTCCCGCTAAATCTAGCGGGGAGATTGTTAAAAGATATAGCGTCCACACTCCGGAATCGACTGTTTGCCGCATGGAGGTAGGAAGGAAAGCCTTTTTTGCACGTCGCCAGGACACAGTCACGTGACAACAGGGATCACGTGACCCCCGCCCAAAGTTCGTTTTTATTCTGATCGTGTTCTTCCTTCTCTACGGCGTTTGTCTATCCTGCCCGTGAGCCATGCAGCTGTTGCAGTGGCAGCCACGGTAGCCGTTTCGTGATTTCTTTGTGTTTCGTTTCCGATGGTATCATCGGTGTTGTGCTGACGTGTTGACAAAATCATGTGTTGAGGGCCTAAGAAGTTTCGGTCCCAGTTGGCAGCGGGAATGTCTTATTCAGAGAGTGTGTGTGTGTCGGACGGGCTCGACAGTTGATCCTTTCGAACGTGACACGGCCGGAGGCGATGTTCTGAGTTCGCACGTCAATTCGGCACGCGTCTTGCTTAAAATTTTGAATCTATACAAGAAAGGCGAGCTGGATATCCGTTTGGTCTTGGTGCCATGGAGCGCGTCTTCGAACGGTATGTTCAGCGTCCTATGCTGCCCATTCATCGAAGGTGGTCCCGAAATGGCATCAAATGACGTCACAAATGCCGAAGTGTCATGCTGTTGCCTGTCGCGATCCTGGCGGTTGGTCGTAGAAATGCTAACGGGAAACTGCGAGTAGCACGAGCGACCGCGAGTGCCGCTGTTGTCACGGCGTCCCAACTTCTGGCTGCCGAAGCTTCCGTGGACTGCCACACTGGAGAGCCACATGCAGCAGAGCAGGCGTCTGCCACATGCACCACAGCTATTGGGACGCCGCCCGGATCGCGACTGGTGACAGCATATCATTGTATGACGTCATCAGGCGGAATTTGAGGGACCACTTTTTTTGGACGCGGTAATCACACCAATCGGAGACGCGTTCCAGGCATTATACCTGCACGTAACAAATGTGAGTGCGTACAGTACGTAACACTGAGAGTTTGGCACGCTTTTGGTGCCTGCACCACCGTGCGAGCGCGTCTTCGTGTGGTTGCAAAAGCCTCACTTTGCATTTGGCTGCCGCCCTATTTTTGACCGGATTTCGTGAGTTCGTTGTTTAGTTTAGCATTTCTTTCTGGTTCGTGTATAACGAACGGGTTAACCACGAAACGATAGAGATGTTAAATCAAAGGTTGTGAATGTAGACATTGCCTTTTTGATGTTCCTTGACCGGTGCGAACGAACAAAGGACACGCATTTTCGAATCAACTACGCAAGACATTCAGGCTCATTTGTCTGTATAAAACACTAAAACACGTGAAATAAATCATTTAAAGCAACGGTGCCGTATTCTGTTATGTTGATCACAACCAAGCAAAGGTTACGTGTGGTCTGATAGCGGATGTACTTTGAGAAGTTGTTTTGCATTCCACATCAATTAAAATGTCATAAAAACTGCGGTCAACTGCACATTTGTTTTCGGACAGGGACAGAAGCAAACAGATGCTAACAGTGTCCTGTTAGCACCTGTTGGCTTCTGTTCCTATCGTTAGGGCTTTTTACTACAAGAAAATAACTTGTTTTGCCCCAAAGGCTCTAGTATCCCGCATAGGAAATTTGGAGGAAGTATCCGTAAGCTTTTGAACATAGTGACAGTTGCGCACAAAGGGACAAGGACAGAGAAGAGGAACACGTAGACGACAGACAAGCGCACAATCACAACTCATGTATTAACGAAAGAAGAAAAGAAAGTGGTACAGAACGCGGAATCCGCTCGAACGTTGGCCACACTGGCACGAGGGACCACAGGCCCGAGGGCTCGAGGGGGACTGGTAAAATTACCCACACGAAAATGATCTTAAAAAGGCAATTTTCTCCTCTGTTAATGAAAATGACGGAAAGCTAACACATCGTTCGAGCGGATTCCGCGTTCTGTACCACTTTCTTTTCTTCTTTCGTTTATACATGAGTTGTGAGTGTGCGCTTGTCTGCCGTCTACGTGTTCCTCTTCTCTGTCCTTGTCCCTGTGTGCGCAACTGTCACTATGTTCAATAACTACCAACTCGCCCAACTGTCCCTTCTACTTCCGTAAGCTTTTGATTGTCATGATACAATTCAAGGAATTTTGTTTTAAATTCCAATTTCTCTGTGTTTTTTTTTAACTTAACGAAGTAAACCTGTGTAAGAAAACCCTCATATATTAAAAAGAGCGTGAAATAAATTTTGAGCTGGGATAAATAGTGTCTTTACTAATCGCATAACGTTTAGTGGGCCAAAAGAAAATTAGTAAACGAGAGTAGAAAGACCAAAAGCCTGTTTTTCGGTACGAAAATCTGAAAACTATAGCGGACTCTTTCTTACCTTCTTTCCTTCGAAAGTTCTCCGCCTTTTCACTGTGATGCATGCATACGCGGTGTTGAAGCACGTCAGCCGACCCCAGCTCACGCATTGGACACGAGCACTGCGTCACTCGGACGTGCGCGCTCGTCAACAATCAATCCATCGACGAATATTTGGATTCGCAATCGTGGCCAATAGTTGTTCAAGCGTCTTGATTGATTGGAAGGATTACAGCGCAACCTCTTAAGTAAAATTATCCCCTTGCGATGGTCAATGAGAGCCGTGATGGCACTTCTCATCACTTGAGAATGACAAGTTCCATGTTGTGCTTAAAAAGGAGGATGAAAGCTTAGAGTCATCACCTCCGGTGCCCAGTCACGGGGGGACCACGTGATTTCTTAATTTGATCTTGAATTGAGCATCGAAGCTAAGGAGAAAGAAGTTAGAAAATCATTTCATGGTCTCTATAAGCATAATATCTTACGTATTCATCTGTTTTCTCTTCATTTAATTGTGCTTCAGATCGAAACCAACGAATACTGTGACAAAGTAAGACAATCCAGCTTTGAATCTTGAAATAAAACTTCAAATACATCGTCTTTTCGAGCGCAAGACCATTTTATGTCCATATCACATATGACATCTGATTTTTTTTTTGTATGTCGCGGACCATACTAAAGGCTCTTCATACACCAAAGACTATACATTTTTCGAAGTTAATGTTGAAATTTGTTATTCTATAGCTTCCTCTCGTATTCAAAGCTCTTTTGTCGCTAACATAACTTAAGCTGACAATAACGATATTGCATTCGTCGTATAGGTATATGCCTAAGCTTTCATTTCATATATAATTTATACCATAACGTTGAATGTAACAAAAGTTATGAGCATTCAAACCAAACTGCCAGACGAGCTGGTTCTCCTATTGTCGTTCGAAAAACCACGTATACAAAGTTTCCTTGTTGCGCGAAATGTATCTGAGCCTGGAAAAACACCCAAATGCGCGACCTGTGACGAATTCTCAAATTTCATAATTCATTTTCAGTCTCTTCGGAGTCAAAATATCTAGAATCCAAATATGCTTCAACTTTTTCGGTTTCGTTCTAGACAAGAGATTTTTTTATTTTTCTTCCGCGCTTTGAAATGAAATCGCCCAGTTGCAACTCTTGATCGATGAATACCCCCTCACAATTCTTTTTGTTACTGTCTGGAATTTTTTATTTACATTTTATATTTATGTTTACAAGTTTGCGCGATTTTCATTTGACTTTTGGCACGAATGCTAGCCGTCTTTAGAGGTTACTTCATTGTAAAAGTTATAAAAGCGACGTTTCTTTCGGTCTCTGGTCGTTTTTCATCCATTTGTTTGTGCAGATCTCCATTGACGGGACCACCGAGATTGTAGAGTTTTCGATTTGTGTTTCACGTAATCGTTTAACAGTGATTGCTGCAACCAGACTGAAAACCACTCATCGCGGCCGCTCCGGGAACTTCTTTCTAGCGGAAAAAAGGACCCATCGAGGAGGCAGGTCGTTTCCAGCGGAGAGGGATCCAGAATCAAGCGGTCCTGCATGGTGCGCATGCAGACGACGAGAAAACTTGCGAAACAAATTGGAAAATATGTCGACATCAGCTTCGCGTTTGTAAAGAAGTGCATTTGCCCGCAGGTGCTGTGGGCAGTGCGCATGCGCGGAAACCCAGTTTGTTTTCTTCTTATTTTTTTTCTTTTTTTGAAGACAAGCCTTCATGTGACGTCGGTGTCATTAATTGGGCAGGCGACCAACAGGCTGGTATAGGACAGAAAATACGCAACCGCCGCTTTTGATTTTTTTTTTTAATTTTTTATATATATTTCACCACCTTTGAGTTGAGCCCTAAAAAATATACATAAAATTTCTTGCAAGACGACGTTCGCGTGCCCAATTTCAGGTATGTAAGTATGTTTGGAATTGGAATTTTGCGTGACAGAAAAGAAGTATTCGCGAGAGTAAAACAAATACTGTCCAGACGTAAAGTGGATAAAGCAATAATAAAAAAAAAAAAATTCCAGTGAATCTTGACGTGCTTGAGACATTTATTTCCCTCAAATTCGAGTGTTTTTTTGTTTTGTTTTTTTTGTTTTTCGTTCTTCGGTGAGTTCCTTGAACTCTGAGATAGATAGAGGCGCGGGCGTTAGCTCGAACCATCCAACGCACCATTACAATTCCCGTTTCAACTCGACCGTCAGAACGACCGCAGTATTATTTCTATTTTCAAGATTTTGTGAACTTTTTTCTTTCTTTCTTTCTTTTTTTTTTTTTTAACTATTATCGCTGTTCGCTCCTACCGAAGCCTAACGACGCCATTGCGACACAGCCATCTCTCTACTGATTCGGGAAGCAAGAACCCTCGTGTCATTTGTGATCGGTACGCAGTTGTTTTTTACGTTGTTGTTGCTTTGATTACATGTAGCTGTAGTTTTTTTATTTAAATATATACCTATCTATATTAATTTAATCGGTCTCTTTCAATATTATTTTAAGGGGCGCCGCGCTTCGCGGTACGCACTCGTGTAAATGTATCTCGCAACTATAAAATTCACGATAAAAAGTAAGAAAAAAATTATAAGAAAAAACGTAACGATCCAAACGCAAAATGAAGCTTACACAAACCTGGGAGTACCTGTACGCGGGTCGCAAGAAAAATTTGCTTCTTTCGTTTTCCTTCGTGGCAGCTCGTTAGAAAGAATATGTCTCTCCCCTCCGCAAAAAAAAAACAAACAAAGAAACAAACAAAAACAAGAGTCCGTTTTGTGACAATGGATTCCATCAGGTTCCGGCAGCGCAGTAACCCACACCGCGGCTCCGTTGCCAGGCCAATAATCGGCGGCGACGCAATGCCACACCCCGGGGGAAATCGCCGATTCCAGGTAAAAAATAAAAACAGAGACTCCAAGATAACCCGTCCCCCCGACCGCCAAGGGCGGAAACAAAAGAAACACGAGCCCGCAAATGACCGAACAGGTCTCGCCGGCAGCGTGTCCCCGCTGAGCCCCGGCACGCTCCGCGTCCCTGGGTAAACAGCGAGGCGCCTGCCGATGCGAGGGGGCGAGCGTTGACGGTGGCAGCGGCCCGTCGCGGCACGCCCGCACGCTGCCCCGCAGTCGCGCACACGCTGGTGCCCGCTCAGTATGGGGAGGCACGAATGCACGCCACGCTCGCTGCACTGCACGCGCCGGCCCCGCTCCCGTGGGGGGTCCGCGGACGAGTCCGGGCCAGCGGGCAAGCGCGCTACTCAACTGCATTTGCCTGATTTAAGGCTAGTGTAGCGGTGCGATGGGGACGCCACTCGATAGGCTGCCCCACTTCTCGGGGCAGGGGAAGCGAGGTAGGCGTTCCGGGACTTGTCGTCGCCTAGTGACCCACTCGTGCTCCTTCCCATAGATTTTTTTTTTTTTATGGTATTAAGAAGAACTCATTTTCGCTCATCAAACCAAACTGAAAGAGGCGGTCTATAACTGAACGGGAAAATGACCATGTACATCTCTTTTCTTTTTAAACGTTAACATCGATTATGTCTATATTCATAAAGCTGCTGGTCTCTATTTAGTCCTCGATTTACCGATAGAAAATACAACACTGTGTTTCGTTCCGAAAGACTGAATTGGTTCGTTACCTATTTGTCGCTTGTTCTTTCGATTCTGGCGTTACGCGAGGAGAAAACCACTACGCTTTCTGTGTTGGCGCATGACTAAAGAACGAGGAAACAAAAGAGGAGCCGGCGCTCTGTCTGCGGCCATCATTGGACATGCTGGCACGCTGTGTTCCGGATCGCGTGAAACGAAAGCGCGATACATGACGCATGTCTGCGCCGTTCGGTTTTGTTTTATCGATCATTCCCTCGAACGCTGCGCTACGCTAGTACTCTACTACAGAACGGTACAGAGGGATGTCTCCATGGGAACAGCTTAGCCTGGCCCGTGCCACCTTCGTTCCCATCTCTTTGAGTTGTCACGGACGTGACGCGCGGCCACACTGGCCCTCCTTTCTGCACTAATACGCGGACCACGTTCCACAACAATATCCCCTTAATGTGTCCCAAAACCGACGCTTTCTATAAGCAGCCAACGAGCACTGTACATCGTATCAATCACATTTGTGAACTTCTTTTTTTTTTTTCTTCTTACGGTTACGAGTAATTTGAGTGATGTCGAGGTCGTACTGGCGATATGTAGTAGAGAACCGAATGTCAGATGGCTCGACGGGCGACACGCACTACGTTACGTAGACGACCAAACTACGACTTTCGCGCGCGAAGAGATGAGAGTTCGAAAGACGGGAAACTGACACGTGCGAGCCCAAGCCTCAACGAAGCGTGAGGCCCAGAAAATATCGTCATGCCGCTGGTTCGACGTAAACGCTGAACGCCTGCCGTTCGAAATGAAGAATTGGTCAAGAGCACGGCGCACATGCGACCGATCCTGCTCGCACCTCGGACCTAACAAGAACACTTTATTGGCGGACCTGGTCAAGCTTCACCTTTCGTGGATGAATGCGTTTCGCTACAGCCGGTTAATGATACGGAGTGTCATAAAATCGCCAATAATATATTTTTTTTTGTCTACAAGAGAAGTTTGTATGATGTCTAGCTAGAGTGGCTCGGCTTCGAACCATCTTGAAGTTTGCAACAAATTACAGATTCGTGCGCGACAACTGACGACCAACGGGCGTCCGTGAGCGAGTTCGCTATTTTTTCGAGCAAGCACGTGCAAGGAAGGTACATACACGGGCGTTGCAGTGGATGATCCCAAAAGCTTGAGTAAATGCTTATTGAGAATGAATTTTTCACGCAGTGAATATCATATAAAGGCGCGATGCAACAATTTTTATATTTTCAGTAAGTATCGCTTAAAATTATACCTTCGCACTCGTAACCAATAAAAGACGCGTTAATTTTTTGCTGAATGCTGGGCTAGTTGGTATTAGTCTTGAGTTGCCAAAGGCATGGTAGCGCTTTTTGGACGAGGACAAAAGAAAGAACGACAAGAAGACACCAGCGCTCGTGTCTTGGCTTTCTTTTGTTCTCGTCTAAAAAGCGCTACCATGCCTTAAGTGTTTTTTTTTTTTTGCTTTCCTTTCTCTCTACGCAATTGCAGTCGTAGGGAAAAAAAATCGAGCAGAGTTAATTCTTTCAACTCGCAGCCAGAACAAGCGGCCACGTGACCTGGAGTCAATTATATGCCGCCAGTGTTTATCATAGCACCACGCTGGGGTTGGCAAATCACAACAGGACGTGCGGCGAGTTTCACACATTACTAAAGCCCGCGGCTATTCCCGTGATCCCAGCGATTGGCCACGAGCCATTAACCGAATGCATGTCGACGCGCTGATTGTCACGAGCCCACATCAAATGCTCACGCAGTCTTTTTGCCCACCGTATGAGCCGCAATTAAATATGGTCCTAACAGGGTTCTCAAAGCTCGATGACGAAATCCTTACAACGCCAACCAGTGCGATCCCCGTAACTATACTTCGTTTCAGCTTGTGTGCGAGCGAAGGCAAAGCTGGAAGCGCGAGCACGAAAGCTCCGTGCGTTCAGGCTTTGCTCGAGCGCGCGAGCTGGGGAGAAACGCAAAAAGCGCTGGTCTCGCGCTTTTAGCTTTGGCTTCGCTCGCAGATAAGGTGAAACGAAGTATATACGTCGTCGCGTTTGGCGAAAAAGATACCGAAAGAAATCGTCTGCTTTTATCTTCAAAATTAGCCGCGACAAAAGAAGCGTCTCGGTCAGCGTCGCTATTGGCGACGTGAGCGACCGAAAGCGTCGCTGTGGTCGGCCCACCACAATTGGCCGAAGGCTGACTATGACATCAGCAAAGGATGTCTCATCGACGGAAATAAGAGCAATGTAAGCACTTCAAATTTGACGGTGTTGGCACTGCTGTTTTGAGAGCGCCATGATTTCAGGCTTTCACCATGCTCATTACAAACACCATCGAACTTGTTGTTCACAAGGTAATGACGTCACGAAAGGTAACCGAACGAGGGCGCCACCAAAACATCTCGCCGCTAATAGGTGCGAGCATACCTGTGTCCCACCAGAGGCAGTAAAAGCTTGTGTAAACTGAGAAACATTCCTACCCAATATCGTGTAGATCCATTGACCTTGACTGGATGTAAACCGAATACACGGAGTAGGCGAGTCGCGTGTAACGGTTTTCCTTAACGTCAGGTATTCAACCGCCGTAGCGAGAGTTTAGCAGCAGACAGCGTGAGCTCTACAGCGTCCTCTTCATCCATTAAAACCCGCCATTCTCGGAAGTATACGAAATAAGCGAGTGTGTCACGTGCCGAGACTGCGGAGCTGGGAATTACCCAACGTTGAAAGCATGTACACGTAGTTTACCCGGGGCATCGCGCTCCGGAAGCGTCCGAGTTCTGCGCTTGCTCCAAAGTATTCGAGCCAACGCTTTTTTTCTTCTTTTTTTTTTTTTTGCCGTTAGATCGCAGTGCTTACACCCTCTCCGTCTGCATAAACTGAAGCGTTTAAAGTACTTCCCGGCGGACTTGGCGTCGTGTACAATGCAGCCGAGAACTCGGCTTCTCGAAATTGGCGAGCCCGTGTCGTTTCTGCGGGTCGTTTCTGGTATAGATAGTGGGAAGGAAACGCCGAGCACTTTCTTTTATTATCTTCCGGTGCTCACGGGGGAACAGCCGAACAGCCTGGAAAACGTTTCGGCGAACTACCGTGCACGGCAGTGCAGCGACGTTGCAAATAGAGAGTGGGAAAAGCGAGAAGAAAACAAAAAGACCGAAAGTCCACAATGACCGGTAGAAGAGCTGCGGAGTCTTTAGTCTACCGGACCTGCGGCGTAGCACAATCGCCTACGCGGAAAGAGACTCACGCAATGTTTCGCTACAGCCCCATGCTTACCGATAAGAAACAATACAGGTCGACGGGACAGAAGGCTCTTCCAAGTAACAGTTTTTAAGCTGGACTTGGGAAGCAAGCTGCGCAACTTTTAGAGCGATATTACAGCTATATTAAAGCGATAGATTTTATTACATCATTTTACAGCGATAGCCGTTAGTGGGACACTTGGCGGTTTGGCGCCGTCGACCGC
The DNA here is from genome assembly GCF_016920785.2 of Ixodes scapularis. Classification (NCBI taxonomy): domain Eukaryota; kingdom Metazoa; phylum Arthropoda; class Arachnida; order Ixodida; family Ixodidae; genus Ixodes; species Ixodes scapularis. Next base: position 4,642,660 of record NW_024609884.1, on the reverse strand, counting down.
GGTCCATATCGATGCACGCCATTTTTAGCACTCCGCCAAAAAATTCCACGGGCCGCTAATAACAAGATAATAATAATAATAATAATATTCTTTATTCAGACAAGTGTCTAGGAGGATGGGGCAAAAAGCGATTTAAATCGCCTGACAGGGCTCCATCCCCCTGTACAGTCAGCAGCACAACGTACAGAAACATAGAAAAAAAACAATCGAATACTCACAGTGGGATTACACTGAGATACAGTGATATAACAAAAGAAATGCGGCCGGAAACTTTAATAAATCATGTTATACCTGAAAGGTACGTTTTCAGTGTTCGTTTAAATGTGTATATTGTGTTGGAATTATTTATCATGGACAGTATTTCAGGGTGGTTGTTTAATAGCTGTGCGATCTGATTAAGTATTCTTTGTTTACCGTAGTTTGTGCGTACTCTGGACTGAGTGTAGTGGGTATGGCGAAATGAGTATATTGATGCATTGTTGATGTAATTTTCATGTACAAACTGAGGGTGTGCTTTTATTTTGTAAAACATGTAAATTGCCAGTTTTTGAATGGGTGATTGTTCTACCGTAGGAAGAGAATACTTGATAAAATATGGGCTAGAGTGTTCCTTATATGAGATATTGGCAATTGACCGTACTGCTCTTTTCTGTAGAATGAGCAGCTTGGATATACAGGTCTGTTGGCACGTACCCCATACCAAACTGCAGTAATTTAAACGAGAATGAACAAGAGTAAAGTATAACTGTCGTTTTAACCAAACCGGAATGATATATTTGAGCCTATTTATAATGCCTATTGACCGGGAGATGTTTGGCCGGATCTGATCAATGTGATAAGACCAATTAAGGTTTTCTTGAAAGTATACACCTAAAAACTTGTGAGCTTTTACATATTGAATTTCACTATTTCTAAATCGTAGGTTAAGTTCTTGATTAATACTTTTATTTTTTGCTCGAAATATCATATACTTTGTTTTCTCGGTGTTTAGCTCTAATTCAATACATGTCAACCATGCACTTAACTCTAACATCCAATCATTCGCAAGTGATTCAAGTTCATCTATGTTGGCACCAGAAAAAAATACGTTTGTATCATCGGCGTATAGTACAATGTCAGGTGTGTGGGGAATGTTGACAATATCATTAATATACGCCAAAAATAGGAGTGGTCCAAGGATGGACCCCTGGGGAACACCATATTGTATTTTACCGATTTCTGATTTCTGGCAACTTAAAGTCGTATATATTGCACACGATCTGATAAGTAATTTTGAATAAGTTCTAGGGCTACTCCTCTAATACCATAGTTATACAACTTATTCAGAATTATTTCATGCTTAATAGAATCAAACGCTTTCCTGAAAACTAAAAATATCCCTAATGTGTAAAGCTTGGTCTCAAAATTGGTTAAAATTTTGTCCTTGATTTTCAGTAAAGCTTCCTCGGTTGATTTCCCTTTTTGAAATCCATATTGTTGTTCAACAATTAGGTTATTTTTAATGAAATGGTCCGACATCCTGGAGTTTATTATCTTCTCTATTACTTTTGAAAATACTGGCAATACAGATATAGGTCTGTAGTTGTTTAAATTATTAAGTGGCCCACCTTTATGTATTACTGATACTCGGGCGATTTTTAATTGAGCAGGAAATATCCCGGTGCTTAATATTTTATCACAGATTGCTGATAGTGGTTGACATATTACCCCAGCAATTGCTTTTATAGGTTTAACTTTCAACTCATCATCGCCGCATGCGCCGCTGTTTCTTAATGAATTTATTACGTTAAGCACTTCAGTCTCTGTAGTTGGTGACAAAAATATAGACTGTTGTAAGCATACGCGGGTATGAAATTCAAAGTTTCTTTCCTGTTGTAAGGAGAAGGTCGGAGCGCCCGAAAGCAAAAAATGAGCATTAAATAGATTTGCAAGTTCTCTACCAGAATAATCCACGTCAAGATAACAAGATAACATGCATAATCATGCATGGTAGCAAGATAACATACATGGTCAGTAAAACAGTCCCCGCCGGGCAATCTGACAGTGCACTGGGATTGTTGTCCATCTGACCCAGAATTAGCACAAACAACAGTTCTCGGGAGATACCAATGAGGTTGAGGGGCAAAGAGCGATAAACTGGTATCCCGTTCACCAAGCAAAAGTGACCCCCCCCCCCCCCCCCAGTTGCCGCCATATTGTACAACTTTGACCACTAGATACGTGACCGTACCAAAATTCTGAGGCTTTTACGCAAAACTGAGCAGAGATTTGTATTGCGATCGCTGTAAAAAAAAAAGAACAAAAAAAAAAAAAATCATGGCGAGCTATTTTTCAATACTATCAGCCCCAGAGATTAGTACCTAACTTCGATAACAACCCGAAATACAGAACCGCGGCTGAAGGCATCTAGCGGAGCCGTTGCGAGGCTGCCCGAGTGTTTGTCGTAAAAGCACATTGTGTACTTAAAACAAACGATACATAACTTATCTTGTCGATACTATTAATAATAAGCAATCAATTATCAAAGTGTGGTGCTTTGTTAAGATCTAGACGCAAAACTATAAGGTCACGTGTCTACTGGTAAAAAATGTGCAACATGGCGGTGGCCACGTGGGGGTAACTTTCAGCTGCCAGCTTATCGCTCTGAGCCCCTCTAGCTCGTTGGGAGATACGCAGATGAAACTGCCTTAGAATTTTACGATGCATTTTGTATCAGAAAGCAAGGGGAGAGCAAGTGCCTTAGTGCACTGGACAGATACAGAGTTTTATTTATTTTTTAAACGAATAGCCATAAAGACGGTATTAATAGTGTGCGTTTGTTTCAAAAAACCTTCATTTGAGAGCGCCTTTTTTCTTGTACACTTCCTTGTCCCTGTTTATTGAGAACTTTTCGTTTTGCACGCAACACTATTGCTACCCGAAGTGACGCACAAAAATACGCTTCCCTCTTACGCAGACAGCTGAGATACACTCTACTTAGTAGACCCTCAGTGGTTCCAAAATACTATGGAATTTTCGTCCGGTGTGCTACTCAGTTTAATACGAAACGCCTACGCGGACTCTAGGGTGCGCGCTCGCACCTTTACCATTCTTCAGTTCATCGGCTCCGAAATAGACACCTTTGCGGCTCGACGTCACACCTCAGCTGTCGCAGTGTTTCACCTTACAAGTTGCGTAAGTGGTCAGTTTTTTCCCTCGACCGCCGTTACCGATGCAAAGAAGTAAAAAAGCGTCATTACTCAAAAACAAAAACAAACTAATTGACAACAGTTCCTGACAACTTCAGAAAGTCTGAAGACTTTTTGAAGCTGTTTCAATTTAAACAACAGCGCTCACGGTACCCTTATCAGTATTTTGTTTTTCGTTTGTAGCTATTTTCGAAACACTGATATTAACGGAATGCTTGACGGTTTCATTTAAGATGTAAAGCCAGTCATTTGACCCTCTTAAAGCATGGTTCATACATTTTGCGTTGAGCGCGTTGCGCTGCGTTGCATCGTGCAGCACCCTGCCTCCCCATTGGCTCGTCTTAAGTGTCGCCATAGCAACCCGTATGTTGCAAGCCGTTGCAGTTGTAGTCGGTCGGACTCTACGCAAGTGTGTGAATCGCCCTTTAGACCGCAACCAGTCGGGCACAGTGACTAACACAGAGCCGAATATTACAACTTTTTTTTCTTTCTTTCTTTTTCGGCCTCTCCTTTGCCTTCTCGGTGGAGCGGTCAATTCAGCTTTCCCGTGCCGTCTCCGTGAGTCCCGTTGTTCATCTTGATTTAGAAAATGAAGTCATGCCCCCCTCCCCTCCCCTCCCCTCCCCCCCCCCCCCCCCCCCCCCCCCCCCCAGAGGACCAGCGTGGCGTGGCAGAGCTCGCACGTGATGAGAGACGTCGTCTTCTCGGCACAGGAAGAAGACGCGGGCAGAAGACAACAGCCGCACAGAACGAGATAAGAGAGGGAGATGGAAAACAGCACCGCGCATGCGCCGCTGCGCACGCCTTTCACCCTCTCCCCCCCCCCCCCTTCAAACCTGCTGTGTCTTCTTTCTTTTTTTTTTTTTTTTCCTCTTGATTTGCTTTCTCGGAGGGGGATTTCTTTCTTCCGCGGAGGATTGGGGGTTCGTCCAAGGTCTTTCTCACAACGAGCCCATTATATTTCATTCCCTCCGATGTTTGTTCGCTTGTCTCGCGTTTCCATTCGTTACGCCGAGCTCGGGGCGCGCATCGAGTGTTGCTTTTCCGACCATTGAGAGTTGGCGTTTACGCGTGTTTATGGCGATGAAAGGCGCCGCCTTCATTGGAGCGGAGTTGTGTCACAGCGCGCTAAGTGTCTGACTTCCGAGCACCGCTGGACGCCGCGGCGTTGCAACCGCGATAAAAGAAGGGAGCCGGCGCCGTCCGCTCCGGAATTCCGATGTCACTGCCAAGGTCGTACGGCGACCGCCGACGTCGTCCGCGTGCTCCATTGTACCCACTTAAAACGCAATCTATTTCCGCGTCGTTTCCAGATGCTTCGATAACCGCTGTACGTACTTCTTCTCCCGAGCCGCTTAGAGCCATGCAAGTTGGAATTGAAACAACCATTTCACTTTGTACAAACATTTTTCGTTAACTGCATTATTTGGCCCTAAATATTTCATGCGACAAAAGCCCCTCCACTGAACTGCAACGCGCGAGCTTTCCCACGTGCACGCGATGAATCAAGAGGGGACGTTCAACCATTCGGGGAAAGACGCTCATATACTCTTAAATTACGCTTCAATTTCCACCCTAGATTGAGCAGAAAACAATACTAAATTACAAAGACCTCGTAGTGCGGAAACGCTGTTCCGTTTGTAGCCGGCTTTCTTCAGAATGAAGACCAAATTACGCCACGCATGCAAAAAGGGCAGAAGTGAGAGAACGCGGACAAGTGGAAGGAAGTTGGCTTCCCCTCATTTCTTATCATACTGCGGGGAAGCACGCTTTCCGCATTTAGTAGGTCAGTTTTTCGTCGGTTTTTCCGGCGTTCTTTCTTAATTCGAGGTCACACGCACGCACGCACACACACACACACACACACACACACACAAAGGAAAAAAATTAAGATAAAGCAGCGAATGTTTGTGGCGCCTTCCGTTTTAACTTTTTTTCTGCTCCTGTGCTAACATTACGACCGCCACTACCGCATCGGGCAATTAGGGCTGCGAGGAACCGATTCGTCGAGAAAACATTCCAACGCTTGATTGGCCACCAAAGGAGAGAGAGAGAGCGCTAGAAGAGATTCCTCCTGTGGGTTTCTCGTTGTCGTGAGAACTCAATAAGTTTCAGCCGGATAATACGAATAGGGTCGTTCTCGCTTTATTCTCACTTTATTATTAAAGCTTGCCCAGAAGCATGTCCGCTTCCAATTTAAGCCATCGCTCTCAATCTGGCTGTGGCCTTTAATTGATGGTATGTACTCTTTTCCCTTTCCCTCCGTGATCCTTTCCAAAAGGTACTTTTAGATTCGATATCGAGTTAATTCGTGGGAAGTACTTCCGGTAGGTTCGCAGATCACACTGAATTCGCGTTCAAACTATTATCAGTCATGTGTGACCCTTCCCCATCCCTCTCTCATTTGTTTTAATCTAGAATGCGGTATAAGCCCGGCAATGTATGTGATAAGACCGACATAAAAAACGACACGAAAAAGCGTCACGGAAGTGACGTCATCTGCTAAGATTAGCAAGCTCACGTTCCGAAACATTTGGCGGACGGTGCTAGCGTGACCACCTTAGAACGTATTCTACATACACGAATTTTGTCAGGTATGACCTAAACAAACGGGCTGCAGGATCTTTTTTTTCCTCTCTCCATCTTTTACTGCCACAGCCTTTTCGCGAGTGTGCCATAATATAAATGTAATATGTTAGAGAAGTAATACCTCCGTAGAGCCCAACAAAATAAAAAAGTAAGAGTCACGTCCAGATGTATATATCACCCTGGTTGAAAAATGAAAAAAATTCAGCTGTATTCCTAGAAGTGTTGTCAAGCGTAACAATGTTCTAAAAAAGGCCCTAAAGCTTTTACAGCGGAGCTGTTAAGGGCTAGTTTCCCCAGGATCGTGTCCGCCGGATTAGAAATGATGACACCGAACTCTGGACAGCTACCGCCATCTATGAGCGACGGCGGCAACCAGACAACTGGTTGCCGCCGTCGCTCATAGATGGCGGCAACCTTTCTTCGGAGGAAGAAGAGCGGAAGCGGAACGCGCGGCGATGTGCGCAGAAGCGCGAATGGTTCCGCAACCGCCGCAAGGCCGCTACGCTATCGCCTAAAGTGCCACTGCGTCGAGCGCTTCAGATTCTCTTGCGAAAGAAGAGAAGATCTTTCTTCTTCACCACAATAAAAGGCTGATTTTTTTTTGTTTTGTTTAGCGAGTTTTGTGACGAAAGACGTCTGGCACGCCAAAGCCGGGCACTCAAAATTTATTTAGGCCAACTGGGGTTTTTAACGCTCAGTGCAAGTCCCAGTTGCACACCACCTACACTACTACGACGAGCCTCCGTCAGACTGTGTGGACGTCGACAGGGTCTTGAATTAGTTAACTGTAGATCTGTACGTGGGCACTTGCCTCAAAGCCACCGGAATGAATAATAAAAAAAGAAAAACTCTAGGCAAAAGATGTAACGTTTTTGTGTACGTTCAGGTTACAGGTATAACGAACGCCTAAGCCATACCATCAATAACGTTCCAGAGTTTAAAATCTACGGCTACCCAACGCAATCAAACCGCAAAAAAAAAAAAAAAAAACACCTTTGCGCGACATTTTTTAATAGTACGGAAGAAAGGGATCAACCAAGGGGTAAAATTACTTGACACCTGCCATAACTGCTTCCAAACAGAAAATAACAAACGCGAGGTGACGCGGAGGTCAGCCATAGTTGACAAAAAAAAAATTGCTAAAAATACTAGGTACAACTTTGGACGACGAAAAGTGACACAATTAACGAACAAGAGCCTGCCGCCATTTGTTGACGTCTCGCCTAAATAAAAGTCACAATAAAAAAGAACCAATCACACGTATGTCTCTTGTTGTTAACAGGAGTAGTCGCACGTCAAAGTAGGTTGAAAAGCAAATTATGGCAAATATTTAGGCAATTTTGCTGAATACGTGTAACGTCCTAGAGTCACAAACGTTTTGCTATACTCCGAGTTTCCAGACGACAGACGCCGACATTCACGGTGCTCTTTATCGGATACTTTAACGCATACCATGTGCACACTTGATAGTTGCTCCTAGAATGAACAGATACTACCGCTAATCGGGTTGATAAACCTGGCGATCATCCAGAGCCCTCCATGCTCGAGAGCTCCTCTGCCTCAGCGCGCACAGCGGGTTGAGCTCCTTCTCGCCTACCCCTCTAGTCACATGACCTCTCCGTTAAGCAATCAGCGTCGAGCACCTCACTCCTCCTCTCCCAGTCGTAAACCAATCAGTGTCGAGCCTGGCGGCCACGCTTTTATCTGGGCTTCACCAAACGCCGAACACTTAGCCAAAGAACGTTTCACGTTAAAACAAAGAAGAGAGAACTTCATTTGACACGTCGCCCGGACGCTCGATTTCCGCAGAGACCCCGCAGGGTTCTCGGGGAGCCATCCGACCCAATCGAGCACCGAGCGCAGGTCCCGTGACCCAGCGCTCCTCGTACCACAGACTTCGAAACGCGAAGTCACACGGCGCGGCTCGGTGCTCGCCGCGTTCCTCTCGGAGCACCCAAAAAGAGCGCAGGCGCCGCCAGTTGTCCGTACTCTCATCTCGGAGGCGGCTCCGGGGAGTTTTTTTCTCGCCAGCGGTCTCGGGTCTAGTGGCCAGTACCGAGGCGGCACGAGCGAGACGGGCCTATCGATTCAACCGGCGCGGAGCTTTACCGCTAATCGAAAGCGCAGCGTAGAGGTAGACGCGTCGGGTCCTGCCCCCCAGCAGCAGCAGCAGCAGGCCGCGTGTGCCCTTCCCTGGGGGAGGTCCTCCTCCTCAGAGCGAGAGGAATGCTGTCGGCGTTTGTCACCGGGACGGCAGCGGTAGCCGTCAGCGGCAGCCCGGCGACGCCGTCCCAACGGCCGCTCGGCGAGCGCTGCGCGTCCGTGGCCCACTGACTCCGGTACCGATGCGTCCACAGCCAGCGCCAGAGCCCGCCGGTCCCTTCTGCACAGCGCGGCTACCGTGAGTCCCCTTGGCGCAGTCTAGGCGCGTCCGACGATCGTTCCTCTGACGTTCGCTGCGGCGATGATCCGGATCTGCGCCGGGAAAGTGGCTGTCACTCCGGCCACGTGAACGCGGACTTGTTTTTCCGGAAAGGAGCTCTTGCGACGGGGAGGAATCGCGGCGATGATAGCGCGGCGGCCCCGGTTGCAGCACTGTCATTGCCGTGTCGTCGCGTTTCGTCGTTCTGCGGCTCCTCGCACTCCAACTGCCGGTACCGAGTTGATCTTAGCGGGCACGGAATGCGGGGATGACGTCCAGAGTGTGGAACTGTCATGTCGCACTGTTGACAGCCGCCTTGCGGCCGACAGTCCTTACGGCCAGACAACGCGAGCTTTAGACAATTTAAGAAATCGCGAGCCAATCGCCGATGTATTTGGGAAAACGGTGATATTTAACGGACAAGAAAAATGGGAAGCGGCCGCTTTATCTAAAAAAAAAAAACAAAAAAAAAACGACTCTTGAGTTTTTTCAAACTGTTTTGTTTTTGAGTTGATTCGATCCTTTCCGTCCGACAACATACAAACTCGAGCTTCGTAAACTTTATGAAAGTTTGTTTGGACGTTTATGAACATTGGTTAAATGTACGCCAACAGCTGTGCATAGGACGTCCCGAACGTGTAGCTCTTTCGCTCCCATATAAATAATCCATTCAAACTAGCATCTCAACCAAGCAGGTGAGAAATTTTACTCGAAAGTTTATTTAGATTGCCCCGTGACCAAGAGAAAATTCGGAGCTCAAGTCCATCTTCATGGAACAGAATTACAGAGTGCCCAGGCGGTAATCGCTCGTTTGAAAGCAGGGCACGATCGCTCGAAACGGTTTAAAAGCGTACGATTAGGAACTATTTTATGTAAATCTCTTTTTTGTGTGTGTGTGTGTTTGTGTGTGTGTGTTTGCTATCTAAAAACGAAAACTGTTTGGACAGGGCATATCTTAGTTTGAAGTGACGGCGTCCTGCTCTTTGAACCGTGAGCGAGCAGCGAAAGGTTTCACGAATCATATTCCACGTGAGTTAAAAAAAAAACAATTTGCAGATTGCATAGAAGTTAGTTTTTTTTTATATTTTTTAAACCCACGTGACATAGGTAGTTTCTTTTTTTCTTCCTAGTCCATAGAGAGCGGATTATAAACACTGCGCCCCAATCGCCACGACAATATTTGCTCGGGTCCAAGGGTGTTTGCACATGGGTCGATTATCCCCAACGGAGTTGCGGTCTTCCAACGAAGACTGCCGCAGCTATCTTCACTCCGAATGCGTACCGCGTGCCGTCCGCGAAACATTATTGAAGTGATCATGTTACATCGCCATAAGAAACACCTTGCTGCGTAGCACCTGGCCGAGCTATTTAATCTACCCAGAAGTTTTTACTGTATTTAACCGCTTTACCGGCTAGATAAACAACGCCACAAGCAATAGCACGAAGGCTGACATACATGCAGCCATCGTCTCAGCGCCGCGGCGTCAATCCTATGATGTGACTTCCGGCGCCCGCGCGAAACGCGGCATATCTTCGCGCCTTTCGGTGTATCTATCTAGTGGGGCTAGTCACTTGCGTCGCGGCGTCACGTCGCCGGCTGCGTCAAAGCAAGCAACGACCAATCAGCGCCCCTGTTCAAAGTCCTTGCGCGGGCTAACTTAGAATGATGCCAGGGGCTCGCGACGAATCGAGCACGAAATTGTAATTACTGGGGCTGAAAAGCGCCCTACAGCCTAACGAGAAAATGGGAACGTAGCTTTCTTTTCTTTTTTCGCTTTTAAAAGATCGTGTGGTCCCACCATTTCCGTTCAACCCGCACTTCTCTTTTTTCTCAATATCAACTGCTAAAAGCAACCGTTTTTTTTTTCTTTCAAAAATAGCGTTTTTAATTTATATCCTCTTATTACGTCATGGAGGACCGCTTGACTTGGACCCACGATCGTCGTTAGCTGCTGATCACTTTGAAAATGTTAAACTCTCGGAGCAATACAAGGACAGCTCTAGCGCGATTGGCGCGAACTCCTTGGCGGTAGCAATTCCAGTGGCATACGGCACACCAGAAAGTTGATACGTACGTACCAGCAAGGTAGTGCAACTGCGTAAACTTTCCGTACCCTGCAGTGTATTGGCGCTAAAACGCCGTTTACTTTAATACCACTGAAGTTGGACACACGTAGCCATCACTTCATGCCCAAGTTTCGTAAAAATTTTCTTCTCCTTACTTGACGCGAGCCCGGCTCCACTGGGTTATAGACTGCGCAATACGCTAAACAGACACAACCAGGGGCGGATTTAGAGGGGGGGTCCGGATGTCCTGACCCCCATCTTGATTTCTGCATCTGTAAAATTTAATGCGTGAAATGAGGGAGAGGGGGAGGGGGTTCCTAAACATGTGGTACGTTGACCAACACCTGACCCCTCCCCCCTCCCCCCTCCCCCTCCCTTCCCCCCCCCCCCCCCCCCCCCCCCCCCCCGAGGAAATTCCTGCATCCGCCCCTGGATACAACAGAGCATTGCCCTACTCCATGTTGCTCGATTCGGCTGTCTAGGGTTCGCTTTGCGCCGAGGCCCGCACCAAATACCGAGACGAAAAAAATAAAGGCGCCATGTGTGCTAGCCTTAACTCGATCGATTCACGGACCACGGGTGCGCTCACAAACGGTGCGTGTCGATGAACACGCGCGGGAGACGTGCCGCCTTTCCGAGACACGGGGCATTTCCGGGCCTCTGAGGGGCGGGGAGACATGGGCCCCAAAGTGCAGTCCACATCCGGGACTTGTCTCCGGTTTGGGTCGCACGTCGTCCAGCCCGGGGAGTGAGGGGCAATTAGTGCGCCGCTCTCTGGCCCGGGGTTCGTGCTCGGACGCCGGCTCCGGGGCGGAGCCGGCCCCGCGCCAGAGAGATACACGGGCCCGATAGATGGTGCCGGCCGAGTTGAGAGCCGCGACTACAGGTACCCCGCTCCCTTCCCCACGGTGTCTACGTGCCGCTATCGTAAACAAAGTCGCAACGCTGTTTGAAACCTCTTGTTTCTCTTCCTTTCTTTTTGACGCAATCGCTATAGTTCGCTTTACTTTTGCGACTTCTCTGATGTAATAGTAGGATTATAAGGGGCAAACAAAAACACGCCCCGTTTTTTTTTCGTTTTTTTTTTCTTTTTTTTTAAGTTGTCGTTTTATTTGTTTTTTTTTTTTTTTCTGGTTCTCGCGTTAAACTTTGTTTTGCCAACACGCTCGTCAAAATCGTTATCTTACGGGATGCTAACTAGTGTTTCTTTGTGTGTTACTCGCACATTTATTTTGCAACGTGTTCCGCGGAAGTACTTATTTATTTATTTATGCAACACCCACAGCGCCAAAGCAGGCATTACAGTGGGGAGGGGGGGCATACATACAAACAAAAAACAAGGATACAATGTCAGCCAGACCTCTGCTCCGCAGCAGATGAACCATTCAAACAACACATAAACCTTATAAACCATACAAGGAAATGAAAGCTTATTAACAAAAAAATATAAACAAAGCTTAAAAACCATGCAAGGGAATACAAGCTAATATAAAGAACTTAAGCTAAATTTAATCTAAATAGCAAAAAGGTCATTAATTGATAGTACACCAACCACAGGCGGAAGCAATCGATTCCACTCATAGATAGTTCTTGGAAAAAATGACATCCTAAATACCTCTGTTTTGAACGAAACTTCTTGCACCTTTAAAGTATGCTTCAACACGCTCCGATTGATAGTGGGGCCGCATTATACACATGTCTCTTTGTATGCCGACTGTCGAATGGTAAATGCTGTGAAATAACTTCAAACGAAGTCTTCTTCTGCGAGTTTAGAGGAACTCCCATTTTAAGATATATTTTGTGCGTGTTGCGCTGAAATATATATATAGTGTAGTTCCCGGTAACAAACCGAGCGGCTAAGTTCTGCAGTCTTTCTAGTTTCATTTTGTCACGTGCTGTAGGCGGGTCCCAGACGACACATGCGTATTCCATAACTGATCTGACATATGTTTTATTGAGTAATTCTCGAGCGTCTGTATTGAGGCATTACGACGGAGAAACCCTAACGTTTTACCAGCCTTGACCACTACGCAATCATCGTGCGTACGCCATTTTAAGTCGGTCGTGTAATTTACCTCCAGATATTTAGTCTAACACTCTCGATAAAATATTTTATTTATGGCATAAGAAGAAGCGTACGGGCTTTTTTTCTCTTGTGAATGACATAAAAACAGTTTTCCCTAAATTTAACTGTACACGCCATTTGAGGCACCACTGGCTAATTCGGTTAAGAACCCGCTGTATGCTATTAGCACCCTCTACACAAGGACGGCCCCATACAAAACGCGGTCATTTGCGAACAGCCTCATCCGCTACACTACTCCTTCGGTGATATCATTAACGTACAACAGAAACAGAAGTGGCCCTGGGACCGATCCCTGTGGTACACCAGATGCGACTTGCCCAGTAGACGACTGTGAACCACTTACAACGACAAACTGGTTTCGTTGCCTCAGATACTTGGCGACCCAGGAGACTACTTGCGGACTACTATTGTAGCTATTCAGTTTTCCATTTAGTAAGGAGTGAGGTACCGTATCAAAAGCCTTTCCTGAAATCTAAAAATTCACAATCTATTGAGAGACGCCTTTTTAAAGCATAGGCCAGGTCAAGAGTAAAATCGGTTAGTTGTGTTACTCAGGATAGTCTTCTCCTGAAACAATGCTGACGGGGATTAAGTAAACAATGCCTATTCATGTGCTCTACGATACTCGTATACAAAATGTTCTCTAGGACTTTACACGCAACACACGTTAGCGATATCGGGCGGTAATTTGCGACGTCATTACAAGGACCAGATTTGTGAATTGGAACGACTGCAGCGTTTTTCCAGTCATCTAGGAAGGCGAGCTTTGTTCAGTGATTTATTAAAAAGTATTTTTAGAAAATGTGATAGCGATTGCGCACAGAGGTTAAAAATGTGGTTTGGTAAACCGTAAGGACCTCCTGGTTTAGAAGTATTCAGTCCCTGCAACAGCGATTCGATTCCACGTTCACTGATTACAATATCATCCGTATCCCCTTTCCCTTCTCGGACCGCCTGTCAATCCCCGTCGTCGCTTGATATTACGGTAGTGAAAACAGAACTGAAGTACTGATTAAATGTTTCTGCTTTAGCAATGTCATAATGGACAACGCCATCACTGAAAGTGAGCGGCGAAATGGCTATGACATCTTTTCCATTTCTTTTTACATGTTTCCAACACCTTTCCGGGTTGTCTTTTAGTCGCGAATCAATAGAAGTAGCAAACATATATTTGGCTGTGCAAATGTCTTCTTTTTTCTTTTTTTTAATTCACATGCTACTTTTTTTTTTAATTTTCAAAATTTACAAGGGTCGGCGTTTTGCAGTAATTACGATATATTTTTTGTCGTTATTGTGTAAGACTGCGCAGTGCTCTTGAAAACCACGGCCTAGTTCGACCCTCTCTTGTTGTAAGTATCCTTGATGGAACGAAACGCTGTCTGAGCTCACAAATTTTGTCTTTAAGCGGAAGCCATACTTCAGACGCCCCTTTGTATTTTGCTTCTGTTTCAAACACTGCATAATACGCATTCGTTCCTCCGTTTATCCTATTTACGTCAGCTTTCTCAAAGTTGTACACTCGCCTAGCTACACCTCTCCTTGTTTTCACATGCTCTACCTTCATCTGGCAGATCACAGCACTGTGATCGCGAATTCCCGGCACAACCAGGGTAGAACGGACCAGGTGGGGCTGATTGATTAGTAATACATCTAAAATATTACTTCCACGTGCTGGTTTCATCACCATTTGTCAGAGTGCAAATAGATCTGTCAAGTTAGCCATTTCTTGATTCACTCGCCCAGGAGTTGCGATAGCTCTACCCTGCTCGTTTCCGACAATATTTGGCACATTAAAGACTCCTCCGATAACGATACAATCCGTTCGCACTGCTTCTGTCATTGCTATTAACTGGGTCATTACGTCGACCGGAGAATCAATCGAACAGCAGGATGCCTGTGGTAAAATATGCGGCTTTATCGCAGCGGACTTACTTAATAGGGGGCTATATAAGCCCCCCTAGTAAGACCCTTAGTATTTCTGTGCCTCTTATATACAAGGCACAGCAAATTACAATTCATAGACAACGTTTAGTGTCCAAATATTTCGGTAACTTACATCTTTTTTAAAGAAATATATACACGTATCTAAATACGAAGTAGAGTGTCAATAATAGGATAAACCCAAAAACCTATGAGGCAAGAAAAAAAATATTTTTCGCGGTCTTTGTGCAGAAACGCAAAACCACTTCTCAGAGAAGTAGTGCACGACCCTCCCATTGCAATCTTCAAGTTGTCAGGCTCGCGTCAAAAAAAGTTGAATTTCCGAAGCGCGCAGCAAGCGGGTCAAGAATTCGTGCGAACTGCAGGAGTCGCAGTGAACCTCGCCCTTTTCAAGAAATACGGGACTATATGCGGGGACACATTTTTACTTCCACGAAGGGCTCTGGCGAACACCATTGTTTCGGCATTGCCATTCTTACCTTGCAAAAAAAAAAAGTAAAAAAAAAAAAGTACAAGTACTTTTGAACGCAATTTTTCATGATGCCCTTCCGTCCCATAGTGTGTTTTTTTTTTTTTGTTTCTGTATTTTTATATGCTATGGATTGCCCCTGGGGTAATCGGGAATGCGTGACCTATTTTCGGAAACGGCGGCGGATATTGGATAAAGTCAAGTGGCCACAGAGCAGTCGTTTTAAGAAATGACGCCACATTCAGAAGTCTTCTGAAATTGGCGCCGCTATCACTGTTTCGTTGCACCCGAGCGGGTTAAATGCACTAGGAGAGAGCATGACGTCGGTCCCGTAGCTTCCGCAAGCAATCCTCTCGCAAAAAAGGGAGTGTTCCTCTCCTTCATGAAAAGAAAAAAAAACACTGAGCGTGTGGCCGAGCTGGTGATAGTTAATTGTAACGTGACGCCTGAGATTGTGGTGAGAAAAAAAAATGGAACTTTCTAATCGAAGGAAACGAGAATGTCTCAAAACATTGGGTCGTTCTCCTCTGTTGCCTTTTCCTTCGACTTGAGAAAGTTTCATTTTTCCGCAACCCAGTTTCAGGTGCTACATCATGATGAATTTCGCTCCCCTGATATTTGTAACCTCCTCGCTCGCGCTGACCGAGCGAGATGTAGTGGGAGTTCGAAAAAGTGCGGGAAGGCCGCCCCCAGAACAAGCGGAGCGATGCGTCGTCTGCTCACGTTTCTGGTCAGAGTAGAATATCCCTCCCAGTATTTCTACGGAGTTTACAAAGCATCATTTCGTGATACAAAATTAACAAGAACAAATGAGGGAAATGTAATTTGAAGTCGGGAGTTGTACTTTCTTCGGAAAGTTTCCAACACTGACTCTTAGCCTGTCACCGACTACAGACAAGAGTGGTCTGCAACAAAGTTGATCCCTTTTGTTGCAGACCACTCGGGGAGCCAATCACAGCCTTCTGCTGAGGGGGCTGGGCGAATGACAAGGACGAAAAAACGTTACGTCCAAAAAAACTTGGAGGACGCTTAAGCTTCGCCTTTAAGAGTGGAACGCGATAGCTTTCCACTCTTAAAGGCGAAGTGTTATCGGGCCCCGTCGCATCGCCTTCTCATTCGCCCTGCAAGTGTGCCTTGCGCGGCCTGGCCAGTACCTTGGCTGGCTCGCAGCCGAAGGGTCCTGGGTTCAAATCCCGCCTAAAATGAAATCATCTGAGACATGCGACGACATTTAGTTCGCTTTACATGCCACGTTTTATTCACTTTCATTCAACGCGTGACGTCACGTTTCACGTGAGCATTGTGGGTTGTTTGAAATTCCCACGCGAGGTCTTGTGGATGGGACGTCATGACCCTGTCGACCAATCAGGATTTTAGCGTTGTGCCACCGATGCTGCCTCTTGTGCGACGCGAGCTCCTCAACGGTATCGCGTTATTAAAAGCCTCCGGTGCGGGCATGGCGCTCGTGAAACGTCGTGCGCGGTGTCAGAGTCACAGCTCCCTCCGCAGACAGCAGTGCTCTTGGAGAGCTCTCCTGGGGGAGTAGATGCAGGGGCCCCGTTTTTCTGAGAGCGCAAAAGAGTTGACTGTGCCGTGAGTGAGTGCTGTATCTCGTTCCGACCCGTGAACAGCTGGCCCGCACTGGAGCGATGACGACGCAGTCAGTCCGGCCGACGCCACTGGTCGCCGCCGAGGCGCCGTGTCCCCTGTGTCCCAGCCGTCCCGAACTACGACGAGCCCTAGCGCCCGAGCGCAGCTGAGAGGAAGCCCCGACCTCCGTCGTCACCCCCCCGCTCAGGGCTCCTTGCCCGCTATGTTGCTCAAATGGGAGCAGGCCGCAACCAACGCAAGATGGGTAATGGCATGAACAAGGTACGCCCACTTGTCCTCCCCATGCTCCGGCGAATGGGAGCCAGTCACTTCGATCTACGAAAAGATGTCCGGATGACCTGTGGACCCAAACGCGCACTTAGAGACGAGTAGTAGACTGTACGTTAGAGCTTTGCGTTGCTAGAGGGAGCTGGTGACGTCACCTTGAAGCATGGACTAAGCACGCTCCCGCTAAGCCCGCAATACGCAGCGTACGGTGTACTAAAATTTTCCATTGAGAATGTGACGCGCAATGCACGCTGCCTGCGCGCAGGCCTTGTTTTCGCGTTCAGAACTGGGATGCCAGTGACCGAGGTCTCCTTCCGAAGACCTCAGTGACTGGCTTCGGGGCATACTCGGAAGGCGCGAGGGCATGACTGGAGAGCATGGGGAGCGCTGCTTGCGAAACGACGCATCGTTTGCCGTGTTCCTTCCAAATGCGAACTCGTCGGATCGGCACTTTTGTCCGGTGTGGCCCGTAGCGAGTGCGTTGCCCTTCTCGCCCTGCCTGTCCTCGCCAGGTGCTGCCGGGAGTCTTCATCGGCAACTTCAGGGACTCCAAGGACCCGGAACAGCTCCGGGCCAACAACATCACGCACATCATTTCCATCCACGACACGGCGCGCAAACTGCACGAGGTACGCGCGCTGCCAACCAGTTGTTTACGTCCGATTTGGGTCCCGCGAGAGCTAAAGCCTCCGTGGTTGCTAATTACGCGTGACGTGACAGCTAGTTTCTGGGCGACCGCTGTCGATGAAAGATCAGTTTCGATCAGTTAGCGAGTGCAAGATTGCGCAATACTTTGGGGAGTAACGTCTCGCCTGCGAACGGGTGGTGACAAAAGTCTCGCAGCCACGGATGTGCCTGTCCCGAGCGATTATTTTTTCGCCTGTGAATGTCAGTTTGTGTACCGGAGTAACACAGATTGGAATTTGCTTAGAGCATTAGCATTTGCTTCGTGAATACCAGCCCAGACGTGCTCTCAGAAGAAGGCAGTTTATGATTTTTCGCATCCATGATAACAATTTTTGTTTCCTCCTCAGCCCTAAACCAACATTATTGCACACCAAACTATGACTATCAGGCGAAGCATCTTCCGATGGACGCACACATACAAACGTTGTAGACAAAAGAATGTTTCTACGAATAGCAAACCTGGTACCGATGTATCTTTCCGGAGCGCATTAAAGCGTCCGACTTCGCTAAAGACGAGGAAATGACCGCGACACCGAAAGCGTGTCCTGTGCACGGATAACGAAAGCAGTCACCAGCGTCGCCGGAAGGCAAACATTCAGGAAACACTCGCGCGCGAAACTCGCCACGGTCCGGCGTACGCAGCAACGTTGCCTCGGCTCACGCGAGCAGCCGCGTACAGGCACACCGACTCGGAGCAAGCAATCAAGTAAAAGCGCGAACACGAAACACCGTCCAAACCAACTGCCCCGCCTGAGCTACTGCGCTCCAGTCGGAAAAGAGTAAAAAAAAAAGAGGAAGACACCACAAATGGGACTCTGACACGAACATCTGCGGTCGGGACATGGGAACATCGATCCGAGAGGCGAAGGGAGCGATTGCCCGCCTCGAGCCACCTGCCAAAAACTGGGCCACGCTGGCGCCAAAAATTGACGGACGCTCAGAGCTAGCCGTGCGGTGCCGCCGAAAGACTCGTGACCCGCACGCGGATCCGGTCACGCGAAAGCCTGCCACCGTCAACAAAAGCGGCTCCTAATCGACGCGGTGTCTCGGATGGCTTTTTTTCGGCCCGGCGCTGCATCGACAGGAATAGCGCCCGGGGCCTGCGCCCGGGGCTCGCTGCGATAGCACGCGCCCGCTGCTGGCGCTCGAGTTGAACGACCGTCGCCGGAAAACTGGGCGACGAATGAACGACCCGAGAGACACGGGCATGCGCTGGGACTGGTGCTGGCCGAGGGACCGCAGACCCGCTCGCCGGTTTGGGGCAAGACTTGCCAGTTTGGGGCAAGACTCGCCACGGTGCACGCAGAGGTCGTGTACCTGTTCAGATCGTGTTCAAGTAACCTGGGACTGGGGTAGAAGAGAAACGCAAAAGTACTCCAAAAGCCGGAAGACGTTATAATCAAAATAAGGACACCGGCCGGACGTAATATCCAAACATCAAAACGTAGGAGGGACAGGACGAAGTGTCAAACTCAGCTGACTCGTTTATTTAGTCAACCTTTTTATATAGTCTCAAACTCGAGTTCATCACCACCAATACTGAACATCACCACCAACACTGAATACAGTTGAAGCCCCACAACCTTCATGGCGCAATGTAAGAATGGGGACAACCTTACAGGTCGACACACTAAGCTAACACCCATCCTCCTTCAAACTTGAACAAAAGGATCATTTTCCCCTTCTCTGGGTCAAGGTAGGACGTTTCGGTGCGTACTTTTTGGTGCACGGACATTTCGGTGCACGGAAATTTCGGTACACTGACTTTTCGGTGCACGGACTTTTCAGTGTACGAAATTTTCGGTATGGAACTTTTCGACGCGTATACATTCCTGTGCACAGACATTTCGGTGCGTAGACAATCAAAATACGATATTTTTTCCTCCAAAGTCTTGTGGATTTCTAAAAAAGTGACTTCACAAAAGATATAGAAAATTTATACCGAAGTAATCGATTAATTTCAATGCTACTTTTATTCTAAACTTTGGGTCGCAGAAATACACATAAACGAATGAGAAGTTCACCGCTTATTGATTTTTTTTGTTGTTGTTGTTGTCTCATCATTTACATTTTGATGAGTTTCAATAGCAGTTGTCTTTCGAAGCTTGCGACTTAAAAAAAATACCGTTTTCTACTCACTAACGGCGAATCTTTCGGTCAGTTGACCGGGTCCCCCACAAGGACATGCAAAATTAGTTTTATATATGGTTTATATAGTGACTGAAGTTGTGTGAGTGTGGCTGGTGTTGCGTTTAAGAGAATTAACTCAAGAAAATCATATTTGCAATATGGTTTCTTCAAACTACTGGCACCAAATGTTTGGCGAGTGACTCTGCGTTTTCACTGGAAGGACTTGATCATTGCCTTGTTCTAAACTCAGCCATGGTTTCAACTTCGAAATTTTAATGATATATATATATATATATATATATATATATATTACCAAAAAAATCAGTGAGCCGAGAACGTTGCTTTAAAATTGAGAATTGCTCTCATTGGAGAGGTTGCAAATTGCTAAAAAAAGTAAAATACTGTTACAGATACAAAAATTCAACTGTAATCATAAAAATAATTCAAGGCACATATTACACAAAATGTCCGTGCACGAAACGTTTGTACACCAAACCGTCTTACACCGAAAAGTCCGCGCACCGAAAAGTTCGTGCACCGAAACGTCTGTGCACCGAAAAGTCCGTACACCGAAAAGTCCGTACACCGAAATGTTCGTGCACCGAAAAGTCCGTGTACCGAAAAGTCCGTACACCGAAAAGTCCGTACACCGAAAGGTTCGTGCACCGAAAAGTCCGTGCACCGAAAAGTCCGTACACCGAAAAGTCCGTACACCGAAATGTTCGTGCACCGAAAAGTCCGTGTACCGAAAAAACCACACCGAAACGCCCTGCACCGAAACGTTTTACGCCGAAATGTCCGGATCCCATTCCGGACAATCAGAACATGGGTTCCCTGCACACTCTTCGAGAAAAAAGAAAAAATGGAAATTACTTTTTTAAAGGGATTTTTTAATTGCTTCCGCACTGTAGCAAAGTCTGACTTATATTGAATGATGTAGCAACTGTCGCAAAGCAAATTCAAGGATGCAGCAAAATGTATCAACACTAAGCATCAAGATTTTTTCCCCTAAAAGACCATAAGCCTGCCTTTTTGTGCGGTCATTAATGAGAGTAAGACATGGCAGATAGGGGATACGGACAAAATCGTTCCAAACAAAATGATCCCGGATAAAATGGCCCCGGACAAATGGTCCCGGTCAAAATTGTCCCAGTCAAAATGTCCCCGGACAAAATGATCCTAAGCGCAAGCCCGGACAATATGGTCCCAGGCGAATTTCAAGGCATAGTTTGCTTGCTCTTTGGGGGTTAGTCGATTGTTTGTACTTGCCGCAAATTGAACATAGAGAGCTCAAAATTGCTGAATACTCAAGTTATAAAAAGCTAACCATTTTGAAGTTTTATATTCAATTCAAGACATATTCTATGCCAGTAGCTGAGTCAAGAAGAAGGAAAACGTATACTCTAGAAATAAACCGCAAGTGCATATATAAAATAATGTGTCTACAATATTCGACATGCTCAGCACGAGAAGAAAAACGCTGTTTCATAACACGCCATCACAAAAACAAAATTGACGTTCGTATTTATACAGCGTGAAGTCGGTCTGGCTTTGAGGAGAGTAGTAGGAGAGACTGTGGATAAAATATCTAGGCAATTGTGTAAATCAGGCTCCTCTATAAGTCAGAAGCAATTAAAAAAAACTTTTAAAATGTAATCTCCCGAAAAGTGAACAGGGAGCGCATGTTCTGATTGTCCGGAATGATTGTAAGGCACTCTTTCTTTCTTTAATTCTTTTGGGATTGTTTCGAAGTTTGCTTTTTTCGTTTTCCAACGTCGTGCTGACCCAAAAAACGTTTCGATTTTTTTTTTTTTTTGGGGGGGGGGGGGCGTATTAGGTGGAGAGGGCGTCTTTTATGGCAGAAGTGGGAACGATGTTGAGAATAGAAAGGGGTGAATGATCATTTTGTTCAAGTTTTGAAAGTGGATAAGTGTTACCGTAGCGTGTTGACCTGTAAGTTTGTCCCCATTCTTACATTGTGTGAGGGAAATTGTGGAGCTTAAACTGTATAAACTTCGTCCTTCAGTGTTGGTGGTGATAACCTTGAGTTTGAGACAATATCAAGAGGTGTCCTAAATAAAGGAATTCGCTGAGTTTGAGACGTCGTCTTGTCTATTTTATGTCCTTTCTACTTTTGATGTTTTTCTTTAACACAGTCTCAGGTTAATTCAACAGGGTTAATATTCACCAGTTCATCTGCACCCTTACTGTATTCACCTATTCAGAGTTTTCGCAGACCGGTTGCGATGACAGTCATCACACATCATTTTCCATTTTAATTTTTTTCGATTATTCTCTCCTTGCGTACCCTTTGTATTAATAATCTCAATATATTATCAGTTAGTTCTTATTACTTTCTGACCGCATCAGGTCAGTCCGTGACTTTGGGCCACTATTGCGGGGCCTACTGAAGACCTCACAGATTATCAGAGCATCGCTCAACGGGACGCTAACGTCAACCCTTTACTGCGGGTTCTTTTATTGAGTTATTACTAAGTTCTAAAGACATATTTCCTGTTGAACGATCGTATACGTTGCTTTTTACAGTTTTTTTTAATCCCTACTTCCATTAGTAATTTTTCAGTCCCTCAATTTCATGTGGTAGTATTGTCTTCCCCACACTATGCATATACAGTCGAAAATTGATTCCGGCAAGGGCATATTTAAGGGGAGGGGGAATGGGGGCCGTTCTTTCTAAGCGCCCCAAGAGCACCTTTTTATGTAAAAAAAAAAAAGTCATCCATTAGCTTTTTTTTTTTAGGAAGAAACGTCTAGTTTTTGGTAAAATGACGAAGATTAATTAGGTCAACAAAACAGATCTGGGAAACGCTTCGCCCATGACGTCATATTCGTCCTTGACGTCAGATTTCCCTACTGACTCCCAAGCCTAACCCAAAATCCGTCCCTGATCTCCAGCCCTCATTTGATTCAGTACCAATAAACAAAACGAGGTAAGATTATTAATACAGCATTGACGTACCATTCGCCGCCAGTCGTATCTCTCCTTTCTTGGCGAAGGCAACAAACAAAACAAAAAAATCGCGCGGTACTTTGCTCCTGCCTGAAAAAATCGTCATTCGTACGCTTCCGGGTCGGTAAGTCTCGGTGCAATTGTTTATGCGCCTAGTCTTATCTTTATTCACCACGCTGACATAGTATGATTACTACTTATGCCGCGACTTCCGATGCCAATGCACGCTGCATATGTATGCTCACTGTAGCAGCGGAGGGCCCAGCTGCGGTGGTGACACTATATGCGTTATGTTCTTTCTGCCCTTACGCTTCGGCACCTCACTTTCACGTCTCACATTTCCGTCTTACGTTTTCACCAAGTTTCAGCAAAAGCGTAGTCTATGTTAAAAACAAGGTGGCTTCCCCGCAATATACATCATAATGCGGGGAAGCCACCTTGGAGGCTCCGCAGATGCTTCGTCAAGTCTCGAGACTAATGAAAAAGGGGGGACGTCCAACCAAGCTCTGCTGAGGGACCCGAGGTTTCGAGGCCTACACGGCCTCTTCTTCAGGAGTGACTGTGGCGATGGCCGTTGGGGAGCAGTATTTTCGCTTTTTTTCTTCTTCTTCTATGATGGTGCATTTCTCTATGGGCTGGTGATACTGCGAAGCCCGTCGACGTAGGCGAATGGCAAAGCTCCCAAAAACCTATTGATGTTTTCTGACGTAGTTTGAATGCGCCATGAAGTATTTGTTGGTGGATAGTTTCAACTTTGAAAATTTGGGTGTTCTTGAAGTCAGTCCGGTGGTTCTTGACGTCGCAGTATTCAGCGACAGCGATGTGCTCGTGATCGAAATTGCGAACGTCGTTTTGGCCCCGGCGGACCCTCTCCCGAAAGTTCTTGCTTTAGTCGATGTACGTGGCTGGGCAATCTGCGCAGGAAATCCTGTACACAACATCTTGCCACAGTCACAGTCACCCCTGAAGAAGAGGCCGAGTAGGCCTCGAGACGTCGGGTAGGACCGACCCCCTCTTAATTAGTCTTGCCCCAACCAGACAAACATATGTCAAATATTCACGTTCAAAAAAATAGTCAGAGTGCAGGCGAGCTGGTGTAAGTAGAACATGATTGTAAACCCGAGACTGGGGCAGAAAGAGAACACAACAGAAGGTAGTAAAAGAGGAGGAAACGTCTTAAACTCAGCTGCAAAGTTTATTTCGAACACGCTTTATATACCCCATCTCCAACGCCGTCTCTACAAAAAAAAAAAAAAAAAAGTGTATCCTTGGACTTGTTCGAGAAAGTCGCTGTGTTATCCATTTGTGGTTCGTGGTAGGAGGGCAATGTCGTTCTCATTTTTGGAGATGGCCCCAGTTCCGGCTGTTAGCAGTGTATAGTATTGTTTCTTTGGACTGAGTGATTTGTTAGAGGGAACGCACCTTTGAAGGTCAAACCCTTTCTTTGTGTTGAGTAGTGTTTTCACCTACGTTCGCCGGGTGGCGGTGGTTATGCTAGAATGCGACCCTTTGTGTGAGTGTCCCAGAGCCAAGGTCAAGGGAGATAAGAGAAGGTTTACCGAAGTGTCATTGTCCTCTTGTCATGTTTTTTTGTTTGTTATTTTTTTTTTGTTTTTGTTTTTGTAGAGACGGCGTTGGAGATGGGGTATATAAAACGTGTTCGAAATAAACTTTGCAGCTGAGTTTGAGACGTTGCCTCCTCTTTTACTACCTTCTGTTGTGTTCTCTTTCTGCCCCAGTCTCAGGTTTACAATCATGTTCAATTCACGTTCAATTCGTCAATAATGGATGAGCCAGTTTTTCTCTTTGAGTCTCGGGGATGAAGATAGCACCGGAAAATATAATATTAACCTAAATTAAATGGTTTGTCACGCCTAACAATGTTTGTTTCTGCCTCACAGTGACAGTTACTTAATCGCAGTAGGGAAGTCCAGCTACGCCGGCACTTGACAACAGTCAACGCGCAAGAGCATTGACCTGACAGTATACACATGAACCAAAGAGCTTTCGATTTTCGAGCGTATACGTTGAAGCAACAGTAAAGTGCCGCCAAACGTATATTTAAAGTTGAAATG
Source organism: Ixodes scapularis (assembly GCF_016920785.2). Taxonomy (NCBI): domain Eukaryota; kingdom Metazoa; phylum Arthropoda; class Arachnida; order Ixodida; family Ixodidae; genus Ixodes; species Ixodes scapularis. The sequence continues at coordinate 4,618,157 of NW_024609884.1, read as the reverse complement.
TACGTAAAAAAAGCACAATTTCTTTTTTTTTTCTTTTTCTTTTCTTTTTTTTTTTGGGGGGGGGGGGGGGGGAGGGGGGGGGGGGCTGGAGGAAGGAGTAAGTTATTTTCCGCTTCACTCCTACCGAAAACGAAAGCTCTCTCCAACTACGACTTGCAACAAATCGCTACGTCCAATTACGAAGAAATGCTGAAAACTCAAGATATATGGTGCATGACATCTACTATAATTTGACCAAAACTAAGAGCAGAATAATAAAGGGACAACCACACACAACGTCAAAAATTTTAGACATCGTGTATGGTTGTCCGGGTTTTATTTTATTTTGTTCCTAGTGCCGGGTTTATGCGGAGGGCAAGTTCGTCTGCTCCTTGCGCAGGGGGGTAGCGGTGACGTCAGAACGCCGAGCCCTGATTGGCTGATCGAGCCCCCCTATCTGAGCGTCGTCTGCTTCTTTGCAACGTCGTCTGCTCACAACGTCGTCTGCGTCTGTCTTACGTTTCCTGCGACTTTCGGAAGTGCAGAGGCCAGATTCACGAAACGATCTTACGCCAAAAATGTGCGTAAGACAAAACTTAAGAACAAATTCGTATTCACGAAACGAAATTTTCATAAGTTTTGCGCAGGTTACGGCGAAATCCTACGACAGCTCCGAAGCTGTCTTACGCACTTCTTACGATCAAGTCAGCATGGCCGACAGCGTCGCGGTCGCGACGACCCACGGACGTTTATTTTTCTACGTGAGCTTCTCACGCGTCCTGACTTCAAGCAGCAAAAAAAAAAGTAAAAATTACTTGAAACAGAGCACGACGAACAAGAACGCTGGATCCACAGACACCGGGGAAAAGCTCCAACGGCGACGATTCCACCGAACGCGACCAAACGAGCTGGGCAGTTAGGCCTAGCAGGCACTCCGCGACTCGGCGACCGTCTGCCCACGACCGGCTGACGTGCTGAATGGAATATGCCCGCGCGACCCTTGTGAACCCTTCCCGTGTTATACTTTGATCGCTGACCTCAATTTTAGATTAAGAGGTCAATTTCTTCCTCTTTTTATCTCCTTGTTTCCCGAGGCAACGGTGACTCTCGCCGGTGAAAAAGCGGCGAATCTCCGACAGACGCAGGAAAGGTAAAGCAGCCATCGCTTTGACTAGCAGACGTAAAGCAGACGACGTTAACTGCGCCAACCCGCCGGCGCCGTTAAAGAGTGAGGGGTCTCGCCGCACACGAATGGAGGTAAAAAGTATTTGGGAGGGAACTTGCGGACACTAAGCAAACAAACCTCGGCGCCCCGGGACACCTCGCCAGTGAGTCCTTTGACTTCCCTTCTTGATGCGCGTCTGCTAGTTGTTAGACGAAAACAACGTACCGCTCGAGTTATTTCGTCTGCCCTCCCTTAAAGGCCAAGTCGAGTTCGCTCCGAAAGTCGCAGGAAAGGTAAGACAGACGCAGACGATGTTGCGAGCAGACGACGTTGCAAAGGAGCAGACGACGCTGAGAAAGGGGGGTCGCGATCAGCCAATCAGGACTCGGCGTTCTGACGTCACCGCTACTTCCTTTCTCATGCGCAGAAGACGAAAATGAGCCCACTTGCGAGGCGTATAATAAGGAACGTTTAACTACCGTGTCCCAGTTGATTCTACAAATAATAAATGCAGGCTAATTGCGTCGACTTTAATTACGAATCCCCCTTGGATCTGCGACCGAAACGACCTTCCAGGCGTCATTGTCGACATTAGCACAGGCTTTCAAATTACTTGAAGCTCCGTGTATATCATTCACCTAAATGTTGCTCATTTCATTCATTCCTCTAACTGCGCCGGATGTGTTGTTATTTATGCATTAGTTTGTGTTGTATTCGGCGGTAACTTTTAATGTTGACACTTTTTTTTTACGTTTGCTGCCATTCTAACGCTGGAAACGCTAGTAATTTTTTTTTCGCGTTCGTTAATCGGTTTTTTTTTCATATCTTGTCCCTTACTCTTGTATTTATTTTGCCCCTAAGGCTATAGAAAGTACTGGAACTTTATGGACAAATGCGGCAGGTTGTGAGCGAGAGTTGTCCTTCTCTGCCAGGACAAGGAGTACCTGTGCATCCAAGCGTCCGACACCCCGGGCCAGAACCTGACGCAATTCTTCTCGCAGTCCAACGACTTCATCCACCATGCCCGCATCGAAGGGGGCAATGTGCTCATCCACTGGTAGGCAACTCAACCGTGCCGCATGCTTACCATCAGCTAAGCGTCCTTCTCTAAATAGCGCTGCCCCCGAAAAACCCGAACCAACCTTGTTGCCATGGGTTCTGTTTTTTCGTGCTTCAGTTTTCTTCAATTTTTTTTTTTTGGCGGATTAATGTTTTCTTTTAGATTCTGGGTTTTTTCGGTATCAATATATGGTGTCGGACAAAAGATCGGGGTTTATTGGGGGCTTGTGTTCATGAAAGTAGGACACGGGATTCCCCAAGCTCCAGGGAACGCGAGCGGAATACTTGGAATACTTTCTGGTACTGATCGAAAAAGAAACGAGATGTGTGCTTGTGAAGCGAGCAGAGGCCTCGCGCAGAGTTCTCTGGGCGCTGCGTTCTGAGTCACAGTAAGATTAAGCTACGGAGACAAAGATTTTTTTCCCGTGAAGCTAGGGTTTTTTCTTGTTCAAGGACAGCTTCCATTCGGGGTTTATAGGTTTTCCCCGATTTGGATTAAACCGCCCGGGAGGTTGAATTTCGGGGTTTATCGATATTTACAAAAAACAAAATCAAATAAAAAAACGCGTAACCCTAGATATGTTTTATTTTGGAGAAAGTGAAAACAAAAACTGTATTTTGTGCGACGAGAGGAATAACCTCCAACTTAAATTTTTGTTTTGCGGCTAAAAATGCTCAACCGTGTCAGCTTTTACCTTTTTTTCTAACCAAAACCAAAACTAGGATCCCACTTTTTCTGGCAAAAAAAAAATACGCGCCTCAAAAATATTCCACGAGGAAAGCACTGGAAGAAACTGTCGTCGATAAATCTACCCATTTTCCCATCATAATGTAACACCTGAGACTGTGGTGCGGAAAAACGAAGACCTTTTGAAGTCGAAGAAAAAGACGTTCTTCTAATGGCTGTCTTTTTCTTCGACTTGAAAGTTTCATTTTTCCGCACCCCAGTCTCGGGTGTTCCAGTGAGTGATTCATTGTCACAACCTCGCCTGCACACTCATTGTTATTACATTTCTCTAATCTATTATATATCAACTAGAGTGCCACTTGGCGAACATTCAAACAGCTGCTTTGTTCAAAACCCGAAACAAACGTATTGGCGACCTGGTCACGCTTCAGCTGCACTGCGTGTGGGCAAACATGTTTGCTCGCGGCCAGTGTGCTAAAGGCGCGAGTTGGGGTATTCCCTTGGTCGACATGGAGCGGTTTTGGAGCGCTTTTCGGTGTGTATCTTGTTAGACGCGCAAGCTTGCTCGTATCTACCGCACTAAAGGCACGAGCATGGAGCGCTTTTAGACCGAGGGTCTCTGACCGTCACACGGGGTGTCAAGGTCACCAACAAGAGGCGCACGCTTGCGGTCAGCGCTGATATGTTCACCGAGTGGCACTTGAAGGGCCGCCAACGAGAAAGGGCAGACAAGAAAGTTCAAAGTTGTCGTTCGAGTGTTTGACGTATCGAACTCTGTCGCAAACCGTGTGTCCAACTCTGGGACTGTGCTGTCCAATTCCCTAAAAAGCTGGTAGGCGAAGTAGAATCTTTCAGAGAGCATCTGCGCGTGTCAGGTCAACACCGCCTATAGGCTGTTCTCGTGCACTATTCGTAAAAATAAGCTAGTGAACAGGGTGCCATGGAAATTTTTACAACCCTATTTTATGTAGTGCATTGATCGCACTCATATTTTATAAATGCAAACTTCTAAAAAAAACAAATTTATCTCAATGCCCGGGAGGAAAAAAGAGGTAAACTGCCGGGTTGACGCTGCTACTCGTATATCGCACCATACACGCTCGGATTTGCTGGATCTGCTTTAGGGCGTTCATCTCTAAGCAGCTTTCGAGTTTTCGTACCATGGGGTGCCACATATATGAACAGAATCGTCAACCCGACGGTTTGCTTCTGTCTTCCTCCCTCGTATAAAAAAAAATATATATATATATATATATTTTCTTGCATTAGCTTTTTACAAACCTACACTCACGAAATTTGAGTGTGATCAACGCACCACCTGAAAACACCTTCGTGAAAAGTTTCCTAGCTCTCTAGTTACTGGCTTAATTATACGATTTTTTTTTACACCCGAATAGCGCTCGAGAACTGTCTCCAGATAAAAAGGCCATAGTTTTAAAGCTTCCATGTGACCCTAAGGAGGCGAATCCGGATTTGACACGAGCGTGACGCCAGCGCTGGACTGAGACTCGTCTTCAATCGGTAAAGAGATAAGTGTTTAAAGCGCCGTTCACACACCTGCAACTTAGTACGACCAAGAGAAACAAGACCGGTTTTTAAGCCTTTTGCAACGTCTTAGGACCAGCTCCGTAGCAGCGCATCCGATCCTACGCCGCCGCAAGAGGCTTAAAAACCGGTCTCATCTCCCTCGGTCGTACTCCGTTGCAACTTCCAAGTGCGTGAACGGCGCTTAATCCACGTTTGCCTCCCTAGGGTCAAGCTGAATACTCGGCACTATGGCCTCCTTATTTGGAGGGGGGGTCGGGTGTGCGATGAGAATCCGTCCGAATGAATCGTTGTCCCGCAGCCTGGCCGGGGTGTCACGCAGCGTGACCATCGCGGTGGCGTACGTGATGTCTGTGACCAGCCTCAACTGGCGGGAATCGCTCAAGGCCGTCCGCGGTGCCCGGAGCATCGCCAACCCAAACTTCGGCTTCCAGAAGCAGCTCCACGAGTACGAGTGCAAGAAGCTCTACGAGGTATGCGTGCCCTTCGGACCGCACTCGCACCGACCAGCTGTTCGTACGAAACGCTCGTGCATGTCTTTAGCCACATTCGAGCACTGAACCAGTATGGACGATGTGGAGGTTAAGAGTTCAAGAAAAATTCGGGCAGTTCTAGGACTGAGCCAGTATGGACGATGTGGTCTAGGACGTTCGAGGAAAACAAAAAACAAAACAAAAAAACGAGAGTCCTTACTGTAGTCGGTGGCAGCTTAAGGGATCGGGGGAAACTCCTCACACCATTTTACATTTGAGCAGAGCGGACGCTGCCTCCTCTCCGGCTTTCGCTCCGCTAAAGTGGAAAACAGTGGGAGCTTCCCCTGAACTCTTAACCCCGACTATGCTTGAACAGTGAATTGCAACAGCAGGAACGTTAGCGCCGCCCGATTGCCTGCTCTCAGCACGAGACAGCGTCATGTTAAATAGTAAGTCGCAGACATTTCCAGAGGCAGCCGACGCTACGAGCTCATAGGACCAGTCAGACAGCCTCAAAAGCGCACGGTCGTGGTGTTCGTCATGTTTAGGTACGTTTATGTACTGTTTATCTTAAGCTTTACCTTCACTGATTTTAACGCGAGAGCGTTAAGGAGCTCGTGTCGTTGAAAAGTCGGCGTCGGTGGCGTGATGCGAAAATCCTGATTGGTAGATAGGGTCATGACGTCACAGCCACATGACCTCGCGCTTCAATTTCAAACAACTCAAAAGATTGCGAATGCGAATGAAAGGTCGCCGCATGATTCGAATGATTTCACTACATAAAGTAATTCGTTTTGTTTTAAAGAAAAATGCGAAGAATTTTTGGAGGGATTCGAACCCACGACCCTTCGTTGCGAGCCACACACGCTTCTGATTAGGCCACGCTGAGCATGACCTGCACGGCGAATGAGAAGGCGATGTGAACGGGGCCCGATAACGCTGTTCCACTTTTAAAGGCGAAGCTTAAGCGTCCTCAATGTTTTATCTCTGCTGTCTTTTTCCCGGGATTGTCATTCTCGTCATTGAGCAGGTCGAGCCAGTAGTGCTACGTTATATTTTCTTCCTTTACTGAATTATAATTTAAAATTGCGATGACTTTTCTATAGCTAGATATTTTACTTACTGTTTAAAATACTCCCTTTTTTCCATATAAGTTCCACACTTACTCGCAGTTACTTTCTTTAAAACGTCAATTACTCCTGATGTAAACATTTTTTGAGTAGTGTGACATTAAGTCTCCAAAGTTGTCAATTAAACTCCCGCGCTGGTTTTTCCTTCACGAGGCAATGATCGCTGAAAAAGATCGGCTTGACAAAATACGCCATTGGATGAGTGCTAAGTTCCACAGAAACATACAGTCTGCCTAACGTGCTTGATATGACAACTGAAATGGGTAAAGCGCAGTTTGTTTCTCGAAGCTTGCGTTTCCGCGACATCTTCCAACTCATACTCGTCCAACATAGTTTTCAAGAAATGCGCACTTCTATCGTAAAGTCGATTTGTAGTAGCCCTATCCTGCACGCTACACACACAATTAAAATCTCATAAAAAAACAACATGACTTTCACAATTTAACTATTGCACTAAGTGTCGAAAAAAAGACTTCTCTTTCATTAGTTCGTTTCGGTCCCGCCATATCCGCCACGGCTCTTCTTTTTTTTTTTTTTTTTAGGTGATTCACATATAATAAGACGGTCTGCGTCGTCTGTGGTAATTCTCAACTAGGTCAGATCTATCTTTTCGCAAGAAATAAAAAGCGGGCATGCGGACATGCCGACTGCATGACTGACACATATCTCGTATTTGCACCCCCAAAAAGGGTCCTATACAATAAAACTTTGGTTGGGGCTAGTTGGTTCATATAGATTAAAAAGTTAAAAAGTGCGAACAAACAGGACGAAAAAAGGCACGTACGACACGGACAGGCGCCAGCGTCTTATAGCCTGCTCAATTACCTCGTCGTTTTCCACCTTTGTTTCCTGGAGGCCTAATATGTCAATATCTTTATCATTTGAAAGTCTTTGTAACTGGTACTGTTTTTCTTTTTGTTGTTGTTTTTTTTCCGAGAGTTTATTCCTCTTGCATCAAAGGTGGCAAAACGGATAGCCGGAATCGACTCAACCATGGTTACTTTGACAGTGAAGAGTGAAAGGCTCTTCGTGCAAAAACATTCCGTTAAAAAAGTCCTTTCACATATAACACGTGCACACGTTTGAAAGCACTTAGAGTGAGTCCTTACGACTTCGGTCGTCCACCGGTATACAAAGCTTGGGTCACAATACGGAATATCTTAAGTCCCGCCCGGTTCCACATCAACCCGCCACCCCACTTGTCTTCAGGCGAGGCCTCTTGTGGTACCTGGTCTCATTGCCGTTTCTCGGCCTGGTTGGCCGTCGCTGTCCATGTATTCAATCCCTCCGGTCTCCCCCTCCGTGGCTCACGTGTTCTTCCATAGCAGTCGTCGCAGTCTTCTGCACCCCTTGTGTAGCTTGAAGAGACACGTCGCCATTCCCTTTTTCGTCTCTTTTTTTTTTTTTTTTTTTTCTAGGTGGCTGCGTTGAGAATTCCCCGCTGCGTCATCCTGTTTCGCAGGGAGGGCGGTTCCGCTTGCTCCTTTGGTTCTAGGGTTCCGAGACATGACCCCTTCTGTCGCGTCCTCCGCTTCTGCCTCATTCATCTGAAAGTCGTTCGTATCTTCGCCGTTCCGTTCTTGGGTGATCACTGCGTAGGTGCGAACAGAGTCTACGCTTACGTGGCCTTACCGATGGCATTCCGTGCATCTGGGTACACGGCATTCTTTCCTGATGAATGTATACCGTGTGCCGATACCGAAGGCAAAGAGGGGCTCTACCGGACACCAGAAAGAGTATGTAACCTTGCAGCCCTTGACGCGAATTTAATTTGGGATGTCATCCACGGTGATTCCATCATTGAGGGTCACCAAGACAATCCTCGTATTCGATTGGACGTTTTCGAAACCTTTCTCACGGAATTGGTCTGTGCTGATCTCGGAAACTTTACCAAAACGCTCGAGTTCCGTACGTACCTGGCAGTTGGGTACATCGTAAGGATGGAGTTTGACCTTCACTTCCATGTTGGGCGGGTCAAACACGAGGCACCGCCACCTTCCTTTGACTTGCAGCTCTTTTGCTTCCACCAAACGTTGCTTCGCGACTAGTGAGTGCATGAATCATCAGAGAGGCGCCTGCCGACGCCAGGTCTTGAAGGACTGCTAATCTCTCCAGTTCCTGTTTAAAGTCTTGAATACGATAGGGCCGATCATGTAAGTCGCAGTGCAGAAATACTGCACTCGTCGCAATGTATCCGGTGGGCAGAACAATCTTATAATCAGTTGACTTATCAGTAACAATGATACCGCCGCCAGTCAAAGCAACACCACTTAGAATAATCAAAGCCTCTGCATCGCCTCCTCTCCCTTCATGAAACGCCATCACAGTCGGATCGCGCAAACTTAACTATTGGGCCCGAGTCCGACCTTCGACGCGCTGATTGAACACGAGCCCCGGCCGAACACTGACGCACCACTCGTGCCCCATCTCAGGCCTCGATCGATCTGACTGTGATGATGCTGCGGAGGCCTTCTGCTTATCTGGGTGGTGTTGGACGAGGCCGTTGTTGCCGCTCCATTGGAGCTCCTCATCGCACGTCCGTACTCGGCGGAGGCCGGAAGTGGAATCGCATGTCACGACACATCACCGCGAGTTGAGGTGCATTTGGCGGGAAAGCCCTGCGGGGCATCCACACTGCGTCCGGCAGATAGCAAGTCGACACCTTGTCACACGTTTTAACGCGAAACGTTCTTCGCCTACGTCTTCGACATTTTGTGAAGCCCAGATACAAGCGAATGCTGGATAAAGGCGTGGCCGCGAGGCTCGACACTGATTATAATCACTATCGGGTGGGAGAGGAGGAGTGAGCCGATCTTCACTGATTGGTTAATGGGGAGGTCATGTGATCAAAGGGGTAGGCGAGGAGCAGTGAGGTAGGCGAGGAGGATATCGACCACCTGTGCGCACTAAGGGAGGGGAGCTCGAGACTGTTCTGGAAGATCGCCAGGTGTATCAGACCGATTAGCGGTAGTATCGCTTCATTCTAGGAACAACTGTACTCCGCTTCACGATAACTAGGCGAACTGTGGAGGCTAGGGCCCCGTGACCCAATAAAAGCGTCGGAGCGAGGCACGTGACCCGACGTCACGGGAGCATTTGTGTCACCGCGCCAAATGCGAGGCGCGAGGCCCGGAGGATCCGGCTGTCGTCTGCTAGCCAAGAGTCGTCTGCTCTGAAACAAAACCAACTTCGGATGTACGTCCACCGCAGCAACATATTCGTCCGCTAGAATAGCAAGCACTTCGGGAACAGTTCATGAGACAACCGTAAGCTCAATTGATCCGCGAATCTGTGACGGGTGTTAATGCCAGGGCAAAGCGCTACAAGGCGAGAATCCGCGAATCTGGGACGGGTGCTAATGCCAGGCCATGGCGCTACAAGGCGAGAACAGTCGAGTGGATACGGATGTGATGTCACGTTTTTGGTTTAAATATAATTGAAACTCATTAATTTGTGATTCTTTATTCTTCATATCTTGTCGTTAGAGATGGAATCGCGCGAGTTCAATTGCCGTTAAATGAAAAAGAAGCCTAGAACTACTTTTGCAGCGGAGGGCTCTGTTGCTGCGGCAGTTACGAAGCCCCGGTGGCCTGGACCATGGTGTGTTATCACGTGCCTTGCTCCGGCGCCCTTATTGGGTCGCGGGGGCCGCAGCTTCCACAGTTCGCTAAGTTATCGTGAAACAGAGTATATCAAAGTGTTCACATGCCACGCGTTAAATTATCTAATGAAGAGCGCCGTGAACGTAGGCGTCTGGCGTTTGGAAACTCAGAGTATTGCTAAATGTTTGTGATGCAAGAACGTTTCACATATCCAACACAATTACCTCCAGTTCGTTTAAGTCCAGACGCAACCGACGCCACGATGTAATGGGACCAATCAAGCAGACTCAAAAGGGAGAGTCACTGCGTCTTTTCTGTTTATGATTGGTTCAGCGATTATAGAACAAGTGCAGAAACATGACGAACACCATGATGGAGCGCTTTTGACGCTGTCTGATTGGTCTCATCTGCCCGTAGCGTAGGCTGCGTCTGGAATTAAAAAGCCACTAAAAAGAAAAAAAGGTATAGCAGTTTGGTTGGGACACGCGCGTCTAAAAAAATAAACATTACGCGAAAAGAAGATTTTAGAGCAATATTGACGGCGCGAGATGCGATTTAGTCGGTATTCACCTCCTTTCCACTTGTTTTTTCTCTTGGAATTTCGGCGCGTGGAGGAGGGATGGATCGGCCTGGCCATCACGTTGAGGTGGAGAGAGTGTATGACCATTCCGTGACGTCATGAACTTTCCGCGCAAAATTTGAAATAAGTCTCGCGCCGTCAATATTGCTCTATTTTTTTTTTTTTTTTTTTGCGCGTAATTTTTTTTTTTTTTTTTGACACGCTTGACTCAACCAGACTGTTTAAAGAAAAACTTTTTTTTCTTCTTTTCAGATAATTTTTTTTCAAAATCGCCCTTTAACGTTGTAATTAAATTCTAAGGCCGGAACATCTTTCGTTTCAGTGTTGTAATCAGAAGGAGCGTTTTCCAGGCCACAAACAAAAACGAATTCTAAATTAATGTTTATTACTAATTAGCGTATCGGGAGGTTCGCTCTAGTCTTAGAAACCTATCCAGTGTCACCTTTCTCCGTTTCAAAGACTCACTGGAGCTTAATATATCTACGGATCGTCCGATCCATACGTGCCATGGTGACGTTATTAACTGTCATGACATCGTCATCGCGTCTCGCTGCAGGAGCGGAAGCGACTGCGGCAGAAGTTCCCTCGAGAAAGCTTCTTCGATGACGAACAGGAGTGCCGCAAGCTGCTGGTGGCTTACCACAACTCCGTGCGGCCCCTGGAGCCATGCCCGAGCATCTGTCGACGGGGCCCCCAGGGCCTGACGCCGCCATCGTCCCCGAGACGACGTCGGCACCGCAGCCCGTCACCGTCGACTTCGTCCGCCCCCAGCTCTTCGACGTACACCAGGCCGCCCTGACGTAGGCCGCCAGACGCCCAGACTACATTTTCGTTCGTTGTTTCTGCGGCCGGCCGTTGCATCGCCGCCACTAAGACGATTTTCAGAGCGCCGTGTCCTCCGCTATGGCAGCCGTTGCTTCCGGATGCATTCTGGCTTGAGCGTACGTCCCCTGAGCTGTTGTGGACGACGTGGACCGCTTATAGGTGGGGTTCGTCGTAGGTCACTTGAAGGTTAATGTGCCGGTTGAACAAGTCTAAGGTTTTACAAGGTTTTCGAAGGTCTCCAGAGTAGTTTGCACAGGGCTCCCGATGACATTCTGGAAGAGAAGTCGGATGAAAAAAAAAAAAGAACACTGCAAACCATTGATACCGCTGCGCGCAGAATTTTGGTTTTGATTAACGTGGAGTTCACGCTTTCTTGCAGCTCTGCGACGTCCATATGAGTTAGCCAACATCACGCTGGCAAACAAACAACGGGTTTGGTTAGGTGTAGCTAACTTTAGAATCAAGAAAACGGCGAGTTAATGCTCAAGGCAACGAAGGGTTCGGGCGAGGATAAACTGGGTAGACCATCCTCGAAAGAACGTCAGCACCACTCAAAGTTGTTAAATCGTGTTTGGGAGGAGTTACTTACAGTGCACTCACCGAATGTCTGTCTCGTGGCTCGTCGACGACCTAAATAGTCAGACGCTGACGCGTAACACACAATTAGGACGAGAAGTATTGCATCTGGAATCGCTTTCAGGTTACGTTTGGACCGGTTCTTGAAACTTGACGCTCTCTTTCGACCGGAATAGTAGCTTTATATTCTTCACTGTCATAGTGCCTTAGTTACCTCGGCTGCGTGCGCAAGCTGCGACAAGGCACTACCGGGCCTAGTAGCCTAACGCAGCGGAAAAGCGCGAGTACATCCCTTTTCGTGCAGAACGCCCGTTTAAACGAAAGAATATAAATTCGCCACAAAATCCTAGTCTATAGCGGCGCATTCGTTGACAACTTGAGGCGGAAATTGCTACAAAAGAGCGTCTATTTTAATTAAGAAGGGAACCGGAATTAAGAAGGGAACCGGAACGTTAACTGAAATCCTGCTGAGACGAAGGCGCATTTACGCGGAAGCCATGATTTCCTGGCGGCGTTCAATAGGGAGAAAAAGGAACAGTTGGAGCGAATCCCGCGTTGTATGCGAACGGCAAACGTCGGACGCTGCTGCTGCTTAAAAGGCTAAGGCTGGCTATGTACTGCAGGTTGCTCTTTCCGAGACCTAGAATTTGCTGTGCCTTTTTCCTAACAAAGTCATTTCTCGCACTGTAAATAACACGTTTTTTATAGCAGCAGACGATTTTCCTCGACTTTCGACTACAGCACCAGTCCATAGATGAGCCCTAGAGAACTTGCTCATTTTATCACGTAGGCAGAAAACACGCAAGAATATTTCAGAGTCTATAGAAATCAAGTTATGAGCTTTGACGCTCGTTGGACGCCTTACGTCAGTGTGAAGCTTCGCCGACGCTTAACCTACATCGTGCTTCGACACGAATCAGTGATTTGGGGCTGCGGGTATGACCGCATTGCTGGTCACCCAGACTCTGTCGCCCGGCTCTAACGCTCTAAAACGTTAGGACCAACCTGACTAAGCGTGTCCGAGACAGCACACCGTAGCGTCAACGTGGAATTACGACTTCACATAGCGTATATACCCCTATATTAACGACTCAAATGTTAGTTATACGTTGCCATGCTCGACTGTTACCAAAACTCGCGCTAAAGATTACTGAAAAAAAAAAAAATACTGCGCGGAAACATTGCCTCTACATGCTCAGTGCGCTGCAGCGAGCTTGTATGGTGCACCTCGGTAAGCCATTGCCTCGCTCAAGTCACGTTATCACCGGTAGGAGCAAAGCACTACACTTGCAAACGTCGCTCTCATGTAGGATCTTGCTGCTCAGGGTTTAGCAATTGAAGGTCAATCGTCGCTATCACAGTTCCAAGGCATGACGAACTCATGCGGTTGTGGACGGTTTCATGTTGCTCAGTGCAATGCCAATTTGGGGCGATGGTGGCGCCAGTCGAGTCAACCATGAGGCCGACGCACAAACTTGGAGGTGGCTAGCTCACAGGCAATCCCAAGGTAGAGGTCTGCACGGGTACGGGACAGCCCGAGGGCCGGGCTCGGGCTCCAAGGCTACATTCACGAAGGGCCCGGACCCGGCACGGGCCTTCCATGCAAGTCTACGAGACGAACCGAACCGGCCGTTTATTTTTTTTTTTTGTTTGTTTGTTCGTTTTTTAGCTACAATGTCTTTGGAAACTTGTTTGGGTTGTTGGGGTAGGGACAACCGAGGGAGACACTCAAATGCTGAAACCGCGCGTGTGTGTGTGCGTGTGTGTGTATGTGTGTGCGTGCGTGCGTGTGTGTGTGCGCGCGTGTGTGTGTGCGTGCGAGCGCGTGTATGTGTGCGTGTGTGTGCGTGCGTGTGCGCGCGCGCGCGTGTGTGTGTGTGTGTGCGTGTATGCGCGCGTGTGTGTGTGTGTGCGTGTGCGTGCGTGTGTGGGTGCGCGTGCACTGAATGCTCTCTCAGAGCACCAGCGGCGTTCATTCCCGTCGCCTGCAACGCCGTCGTCGTACAGTCGCTTCTTCCCATGAACGCGCACACACACGCGCCTACACAATGCGCACCCTCGAATGCGTAAACCATATGTAAGGACGAGTGAATGCACCCAGAATTTATATATATATATATTTTTTTTTCTTTTTTTTTCCCCATTGAATACGCGGGTTTGGTTGCAAAAAAAGACGATGGGGGCGATGGGGATGATTTTTTTTTAACGGGCTGCCTAGGCCCGCAGATTGGCCGAACTAATAATAGCAGCAAAGTAATTATGTTGACTGCATTAACTATGGGGTACCTTAGGTAACATGTGTAGCAGTGGCAAGCGAGCTGCCATGCCGCACAATTTGTGGGCATTCATACTGGACGAAAGAAGAGCGGGTCTCAGAGGGCCCTTGAAAACCAGCGCCGGGCCGGGCCGGGCCGGGCCGGCTGTCGAAAATGGATAGCGGGCCGCGGGCGGGCCCGGGCCCAAGAGGCAGCGGGCCGGGTCGGGTCGGGCTCCTAAATATCGGCTCGATGCAGACCTCTATCCCAAGGTTCCGGTAGTAGGACCTCTTAGCTCGTTAAGTAGATCTTTAAAAATAAGTTGGTGCTTGCATGGCTCTTATCTGTTGCGTGAATGTAGCTCTAGATTCTAGAGTGACAACGTTCATAGACAAGTCCAGTGTCAGTAGCTATGTTTACAAAGTACAGCTGTTAGGACATTTTTTTTTTCTTCAATTTTTAATGCTAAAACATTCATACAATAACAAAAATGTAGAAAAATGTGTTGCAGACATTGAACACAAACTGCTACAAGAACTCCGATTATGCGACGCAAACGTTTCTCAAAAATCAAATTTCCATTCCATCTCCGCTAAGGTGATTGCACAAAAGCATAAAAAATAATATATATATATATATATATATATATATATATATATATATATAATCTACAAAATATTGTCGAATGAAGGTTCAGGATACAGCGACCGTTAGTACGAAATTTACATACCTGCTGATGACCATGCACCGACTCTTCTACATGTTGAGCATGTGCATTAATATGGACCGTTCGTTTATCCGACTCGAACCGACTTCTGTGCTCACGGTAAAGGAAAGTGGGCATTTGTCTCCGTTAATCGAGAGGGAAACATGGGTACCTGTCGAGACGAAGCCCGTCACAGACACGATATTTTTCTAGATAGGAAGCGACAAGGATGAGGGTGTAAATTCGCAGTCGCAGTGACTTGGTTCATCGTCCACTGCGGTAACAAAAGACGGGACTCGGAACACATGCGCCCACGAAGGCAGGATATTCCCAAAATAAAGACCCCGCCAATTTGTCACTACTCATTCCCTCGAGACAACCCAGCACGGTGTATGCGCGGCCTGTAGGATCGATTAATTAACGACGCGATTCTGCACAGACCGGTCGCTTCCTTCCGATAGACGGAAATGATTTACTCAATAAGCATATGAATCTGAGAGGTAATCGGACGTCTAGTGAAACACCGAAAACCCTTCAAGTACGACAGCAGCCGACGGTGTATACGATCTCAAGTCTCTAGGTTAACGCTTTGCTACGGGGAGTAATGTCCCGACGCGCCCTCCCACTCGGTCCGTGCCCGCGTTCCGTTTCCGGTTAGGAAGAACATGGCGGAATTTACTCGACCCCACACTCGAGTAACGGTTTGGTACCTTGGCGTTCGACAACCTACCGTTCTATCTGGATTGTCACGTGAAATGACACAGCGATGGTGGGCGAGAACATGGAGGACCAGCAGACGACAGGAGCGAGGTCTTGTCGCTCCCTAGCATAGCGTTATCTAGGGACGTTTATGCGATCTGCTGGAGCCAAACAGGCTCCAGAAGTTCAAATCTTGAAACCCGCGCAAGGACACCAGCTTCGAATGATAATACGAGGAGAAAATATATCACAAACTAGAAATCCACCTCCATTCAGCGTATCTTAAACGTTTCGTTCGCGGTACATCCGAACAAATCCAGCGGGGAAAATGCTGCGGTGCCTGGGCCCTGGAACCTGAAAATAATTAGACTACGAAGTTCCTTCCTTGGTCAGCAATTCAAACAGGATCGAGTGCCTGCTATGATCGTAAAATAACGTTAAAGTCTGCATTCACACCGGTATTAGTTTGCGAGGCTACGTGAATATACTTTCAATGGTACACGTAGTTAGCTCACTTCAAGGTTGGTTGTTGTTTCGCCTAGAAGTACCTGTAATTAGTGGCACCAGTTTGGTCACGAACCTAGATCGAGTATATTCCTGTTTCGCTGCTGCGTTGCCCAAAAACGATAATCTGCAGTTTTGAGTTCGACATGGGATTGGAAATTGCCCATATGCCTTATGGTCCAAGTCCACGGTGTCTTGCAGGACTCTCAATCATCTTGTATTTATCTCCGTGACAAAGGGCGTACGACATCCCAGATGCAACCAATTTCGAAAAAAGGATTAATATGAAACCGCGCTCTACCCAGGCTAAGATGGAAGATTTGGCTAAGACACTAAGTTCAGGGATTTCGAATGCTCAAACCATCAACTGAAAAGCCTTTCACGCAGTAGCGAGGCTCGATTTCGCCTACACGTTAACGACATCACAAAATGAACAAAGGAGCCTGGAAGAACTGTTTTATCGGTGTACTGCCACCGAAACACTCGAGACGCGTGATCATAATTTTAATTTCCAGTCGCCGGAGGAGAATTATTGCTGGAAGAATTTCGTCCAGCAACGACAGAGGAGGGTTACGGCCACGCTGATCACAATCGGGAAATGAAACCGTTAACTTTAAGCGGGACTGGGCCGCGACTCATGCTAACGCAAACAGGCATCAAAGACTAGAGATAATATATTGTCTAGGGCAGTGGAACGGTTGGGCAGTGAGCAGGCCATGATAATAATAATAATCGTGCTCCCATCTTAACGGGAAAGTAATTATGCCTTCGTTTACACTTTTTTTTCTTCTAATAAATACAAATTAAGATACCAATTCAATACGGCCTTTGCTGTTGCTTTTATAGGGAGGTTTAACCACGCGTGCCTCCTGAAAATACACCTCCCCCCCACCCCTTTTTTTTTTTTTTAGATTTTTTGATAACACTCGGTTCAGAATGTAAGAACGCCAACAAATCGTCCTAACCGATTCGATTGAAGGTAATTTTCGAACGCTCGCAAAGGTTCCCAGCCGTCGAGAAACCCGCGAAACTGTGGCGATGGCAAACGTTGCCGATACCACCGGACCCTCGGTACAGGCACGCCATGCCTCTACATAAAGTGGATACCGCACTTGTCGAGTACGTACACCTGTAAGGCTCAAGAGAGACGCGAATGCTCATCAAGTTATGCAAGGTGTGACGAGTGTTGACGCTCACGCGAACACCTCGTCATATCCGCAAGTGCTGACAGAAAGACTTTTCGGAAGTCACATATCGCGCACAAAGCCTTTAAATTTGTTTTGCCTATTTGACGTACAAGCCTGTCGAGAAGGCAAGAAAACGAGCGTTCTCGGTTTACATTTTTTTATTAATTTTAATTTGATCTGACAAAAGAAAAAAAAAAAACACTCGCACATCAAATTTTTTGACTAAATCATCATTTCACGACAGACTCTATTTTCTTTTATTATATTCTATATTTCACGACAGAGACCATTCTTAAACACATTATTTGTTAATGCGCTTACAAATAACGTATCCAGCTATACCG
The DNA here is from genome assembly GCF_016920785.2 of Ixodes scapularis. Lineage (NCBI taxonomy): Eukaryota > Metazoa > Arthropoda > Arachnida > Ixodida > Ixodidae > Ixodes > Ixodes scapularis. The sequence continues at coordinate 4,600,840 of NW_024609884.1, read as the reverse complement.
AAGATACTGCACGTTAAAATACGAAGTTTGTCCAAACTCGTGTAAAATAAACCTATCACATCCGCGGCTCGGGACAGGTACATACGCTCACACAAAAGCTTTCTTTTTTTTTATTAGGTGCATTAAGATTTTAGAAGTCAATCACTCCGCAAACAAAAGTTATAAGCCAAAGCATCCTCTTTTTTCCTCTTTTTCTTTTTTTTTTTTTTTTTTTTTTTTTTCAATATACTATCAATGAATAAAAAACATTGTTACAATATTCCGAGTTCTACAACCTAAGTCTTCAGAATTTCAGCGCGACAAACTCGCCGCTTGAAAACGCCTTCGTGCGAAGTCATGCCTCCCTGCCTCCCTCAAATGTATTTATTGAGATTTTTTTTTCTTTTATTAATACAAATTTAGCCGTTACTATTCCCGCCTCAGGCACTCCAAACCTATTTTGTTCCAGACTTCTGCTGTTGAAAAGATTTTTTTTATTATTATTATTCTAGTAAGCTTTGTTCTGTGTGAAATATCATGATCGCACTACAGGTGCTTACTTATGACGATCGCGGACATACAGAGCTATGTGTACTGCAATGTTATATATATATTTAAAAAATGGTGGACTCACCATTACAGCGAAATAGAGGATCAACTTGTGCCCTAGTTACGAATACTTCAAATCTAGGCGTGAAGATACAGGCAGAAACTTAGGCGGTTGTGAAGATAATGTTACAGGTTAGGCAAAATACATAAGCTTCTTTGATTTCGAATGTTCAATTGTACGAAAATGTGCTGGATTATTTTTCTTTACACCTGCAGATAATATTTTTTTATATATTTTTATTTATGCTCTCCCTTAGGTTTAAATATTCAGTGAGAAACCATTAACGGGCGTTCTTCTTAACGTGTCAAAGCCTCGCATGTTTTCCGCATGAATTCGTCAATACTATGAAACTTATCCGTAACTTCTACAATTGCATCGATCAGCAATAAACACCAGCGCTTGTGTTTCTGTTCGTTATAAACGAAGTGCCTTTCGTTCCGCATGCTTCTCTGATATGCTTCCGTGGTCATTGATAGCACAGATGGAACTGTTGTATGCTCGATTCCATGAACCTATGTTCTACTATAGGAACTGAAACAGAGTTTAGATCCGATAAACATGTTTACAAACGGAATTTTCTCTGTGTGGCTTACTTACTAGCGTTACCGGGCAACATCAATTTTCATGCGCAAATAAAAAAAAATAAACTACACGTGACGTAAAATTCTTACACTCGCGTTGGATCAGATCCTGGAGAGCTACTTGAGGTTTCATGCCAGGACAGACTTCCTACACCAGCATCGTTTATTGCATAAAGAACGTTCAAAAGCGCATTTCAGTACATCGTGACAGTATCAAATCAGCATACATATTTGAAAGCGACGAGATGTAATTGGGAGAAAGGCAACAATCACACTGATAAACATACAACGTGGCACTTTGGCTCACCTAGGAATGGCCCTTCCTCGCCTCAAATTTAAAAAAAAAGTAAAGTTTTTTTTTTTTTTTTTTTTTTTTTTTTTTTGTGGCGCCGTTACGTTGAATTTTGACGTAGCTGAGTTAGGGCAAAATAGCAAATGACTTTATTTGCCGATTGGAATGCGATAGAGTTCAAGGGGTTCGTGCCAATAGTTCTACTTTTAAAGCGTTAGCTTCATAGGGCAAACCAACCAACCAGCCGCGTAAGCACGAAGAGTGTAGGTCGGTCAGTCCGTAACCGCTAAACAATCTTAAAAACAAAAAAGGAAACCGGTGCCAGGGATAGAACCTCGGACACCGGCGTTGAAGCTGAGTGCGCTGCTGACTGAGTTACGGACCCAGCATGCAGGAACGGGAGGAGCAGAAGCAGGTGGTGTGAGAAAGCGCGAGGAGCAGAGAGGAGTGGAAAGGGAAAGAGAAGCAGAAACGTACAGGTGGCGTAGAAAGAGCGCGCGGACTGAGGAGTGAAAGGGCATGAAAACGCGCTTCCCCTCTTGTTGACCCAGAAAATTCATCGCAAAGGTTGTGTCTCCGCGGGTAATGCTGAAGGGAAGCGCGCCCAGCGTCACAAAGAGACAATGGTGTGACATAATCTGTTTCCATACAAAACCTTACCCTAGGCACCACCTGAACTAAGAGCACCACACATTCCGGGCACTGAAAGATTAAAGGGCATCCTGCCCTAGACACCACCCACGCTATAAAGCTACCGCACATGCGATTGGCAGAATAAGCAAATATGCAGCCAATTTTTTTCTTCGTTATATTTTTTTTATTGTAGTTAAGTTTAAACCCTTTACCTTAGTTTTTGACGCCCAACTCAACTGCGCCATATTTCAACATGGCAACCGTCACACGAAAACGGTCTATAGCTAAGCAAGGATGGCTCTCTCTTGGCAGTCATGAGTCCATTTCTCACGGCAGCTTCGGGACTTATCAATTACAGAAGTGATGATTAGACAACGTATAATACCGAACTACGGGCAAGCCCGACTGCAGTTAAACATAACCACAGTTACCACGCTATACTCTTGGCAAACTTTCTGTGACGATGCAGTTAAAGGAATGGGCGCGCGCACTTCCGCATCTTGAGTGCCCATCAAAGCTGTGCACGCGCCCTCTTCACTTTTAAGATAGCTGTCCGAGAGTACAGTGTGGTAACTCTGGCTAAGTGTGACTTCTGTTAAAGGTGACTGAACTGCGGTTAATGGTGCCCGTGTAGCTAGGTTATTACATCCCAATTGAAAGAGTGCATTTCCTCACACCAGTCACACTCGGTGCTTCGGGGAGCACCCGATACATAAGTGCTTCCCGACCAAGTGAAAGAAGTCGACGGCGATTGGACTTGGAGTGCGCAACAGTCGCGAAAGGCAACTCCAAAGAATTTTGCGCCCGTACAATGAAAGAGTTCACCACCCTTCAGTTCCGTGTGACTTGCCCTCCGGCTAATGTGGGTCATCTCTTTGGTTATCAGTGCATATTTCTAGTTATCTCAACAGTGGAATGGAATGTATCTGGAGTGTATAATTTAGGGAACAAGAACAGTGTAAACGCCACTGGCAGCTGTGACTACAAGCGACAGGAGCGCAAGCGGTTGCCATTGTACAAGAATGGGGCAGACTCAAGAAGTATACCGTGAAAGACAAACACTATATGGCTTTGGCGTGGTCACTTCTGCAACAGGTTATTTTCAAACTCGATTGTAGAGTTACAGTGGAAATGCCCAATCACTGGTCAACAAACAAATGTTATGTTTTACTTTCCTCGCGAATCACTACCATTCCTAAGCATCTTATTTCTCTTTTTGTATTTGTTTCACCTGCTAAGCACAGAGCCTAACATCCTCTCGTAATGACTTTCATCACAGGCCATACCAGAACATTTTAATGCACAAACAGACAACTCCTCGTGCACGAGGCAAGTGTAATGACAAATGCTGACAACAAACACAACGCACATTGAACGTCAAACGCCATAAAACTGTGACTCCATAGCACACTTTGATACGAATACAATAGGGTGAAACACACTAGATATTATTATACAGATATTTTCAGCACTACAACCACTGAAACTAAAGCCATTACCGCATTGAGAAATCGCAGCTTAATCTGACTTTTTCCGTTCAATGATAGGTCCCAAACATGCAACACGATCAACGACCCTCAAGCATTTGATCTGCTACACACAAATAATGGTCAGCCATATCTGCACTCACAGTAGTTCAGAATTACAACCAGTATGAAAATGACGTGGCCAAAGTTTCAAATCAGAGCACACAAACCTAAGAACAAACACACCAGGCATAATTAACTTTCAGAGGTCAAGCTCCGTTCGCGTAGAAGCTATAGTGACCAGCTTTATGACAGAAAGAAGTATGTTAACCCAAGCGAAAACGAAACACGCCATCAACTTTCTTGCAACCTGGTGGCAAACACAAAAGCCCAGGAAGTTGTGACATAAAGATTGGCTTAAGCACAGTTGATGCTCTTTACGCCACCCGTCAGCTGAGCCGCTCAAGATACCATTTACTCCTAATCTACCTGGGGGTTGCTACACTGACTGCTCGATCGTCTGGCGCAACCCTGAAGCGTCCGTTCGACATCCATATGTGACACGTGAGGTGCACACACCGGCCATTAAAAAAACTAAAAATCTACTTACTGACCTACATGCCCAAAGCCTTATAAAGACTCACGAATCATTCGCATGCTCACGTCGCTTATATACAAGACATTGTCATCGAAAATGTATGTGCCTTTTACCTTTTTATGGAAGCAGGGTTTATAAAGTTGAGGGCGGGGGGGGGGGGGGGTGGGGGGGGGGGGGGGGGGGGGGGGAGGGGGGGGGGGAGGAGGAGGAGAGATAAAGATCCGTGAAGCAGGGAAATCCAGTTAAACGGGCACTGAAGTGGTTTCTTAGATCGTCTATTTATGGTCATAACTCAATCTGCGGCCTTCCAAGTGTTCTAGGAAACCCAAATTTAGATAGGCATGCGTCCGATTTCCCGATTAAAAATGCAAACGACCAGACAAAGTGTGCTGCGATTGACAGCGGTAGCTGCTACGTACTGTGGAAAGGCATGTTGAAGGCCAGTGTGCTGTACAGTTTTCAGCGGGTTCTTTGCTTTCAGTGGAATTGATGTCAGAGACGTGTGTGAGGAGGTGCGTGCTTTAATAGAACAATTGTGCAAAATGTTGCATCTGTTAAAAAAAAAAAACGTGTATTTTTGTTTTTGTTTTTTTGCTGGAACGTTTTTTTTGGAACGGGGGCGCCCGTGACCGCGCCTGTGGTGGAAGAAGCAAAAGTACGTGTACGCGAGTTGTCCTGTAGAGGCGCGGAGAGTGACTTGGGAACGGAACTTGGGCGGCGGCAGTGGGGTGGCGAGGGAGCGTGTCCGCACCGCCGCACTGCGCGACCACGTGGGTATTTCGCAACAGGGGCTACCAGAGGAGGGAAGGGAGAGCGTCGCCGCAGAAAGAACAGCGGCGGCTTACTAAGGGGAGGAAGGGGGAGCGAGAGGAGCGCCTCGCCGTGTGTGAAGAACGATGGGGGGAGAGAGAGCAGTGCCTCTGCTGTAAAGTAAAACTTTGCAATCGCACAAAACTTTTTTTTTTTTTGGCCGGGAAGGAGTATTATTAGCTACCGATGTAAAACGGGATCATGAATCTCGACGGCTGGGCGAAGAAAACAGAGGGCGCCGTCGGACGTGCGACAGCCAATCGCGAGTGATCGCCGCCCGCGCGTAAATCACATCCATTCGAAAATCAGTCCGCCCAGTGGTCAGTCCCTTTGCCCTTGCTACACGGGAAGTGATGCCCGCGACCGGCCGCTGTCGCATTTCGACGACGTCCTCTCGTTTCAACGCCAAATCACACACAAAAAAAAAGACAAAAAACAGGCGTGTCACGATGTTTGATCTTGTTTCTAATACGGAAACCGAACGCGTATCATTCTAATCTTCTTCTCTTTTTTTCCTTGTATTTCTAGAATGCTTGGAGGCCGTAGATTGAGTTCTTTCCATAAATAGCCGATCTCGGAATTAAAAGTAGCCAGAGTAATCAGGAAATGGAGAGAGCGTGCAGAAAGGTACACTTAGGAGCACTTGTAGCGCTTGGGTGGTGAGCGGCTGTGCTGAGGACCAGCCAAGTTCCTCTTCTCTTCGAGGCTGCCGCGGTGCATGAGGAGTAGTCCCAAGAGGATGAACAGGGTCCCCAGCCACCAGAGAAAGGTCAGCTGCTCCCCGAATAAGGTCTGGCCAAAGATGGCCTGCACCAAGAGTACACATCACTGCTACATCGTCTTTCAGGAACACGGAGTAGGAATGATCACATTCAACTATACATAAACACACGGCTGTGCAAACCCTTCAAGCAATGTATAAGATTGCCAAATATTGGGATGGGGCAACTGATTAATTAACATTTCTTAAAGTGACGCTTAATTGTTCAAAACATTTTTAGTCAGTTCATTGGTTACGGCCAGAGTTACATAACGTCACGCAGAACAGAAATACAACAAACGCTTAACATTTTTGTGCCGCTTTGGTTGACATAGTTTGCACGCTTCTCACCAGTTGTCCTTATATAGTCATAGTCAAAGTGCAATAGTAAAAGGCATTCCAACCCCAAAGGATAGAGTCGGTTTTACCTCAAAAAGCAAAAAACCTATGTGCTAGACGAGTGCTCAGCATCAAACAGGCGTTTCAGTAACTGCATTCCGTTTGACCTGTTAAAGCGATCCCGAATGTGCCAGCTATATCAACCATATGTGAGCACCTGATTAGTACCGCAGACATGACTGCCAAAATGAGTGTTACAAGTTACACAGAACCATGGTGCTGCATAACAAACAGCAAACACTTGAGAATTGTCCAAAACTGCGTTCCATCTTAAACTCATCTTCCCGCGTGCAATCGCAAATAGCCATGAACAACATTTGCGTATGACACTGTTGTCACGCAGACGTGAGAAATAAAATGTATACTGGTACGCTTGTAATATAAAATGATGTGATGAATCCAATTACACATCTATTAAAGGGCGTCAGACAATCTGGTTAAAAGTTCGTTGTCACCCAGCCCTACTCAATGTATGTGGACAATGCCAAAACAGTAAACTGTCATTTAAAAGCTGTGAAAGTCAAGCGCAATATCACAAATTATGTGCAACTTTTTTTTTCGTGCGTGCGTGCGTGTGCGTATAGATGTGTGCGCGTAGACGTGGTGTGTGTGTGTGATGTTAATCATGAAGTTGATGACGTGTTTAATGACTCAATTTCACAAGAGCAAGAGAGGCCATGCGGCGCCAAGGTAAGTGTAGAGCTGTAGGCCAAATTCTAACAGAATTGCTCGTGAAAACAAGGCTTTTTGCAAAACTGGACTCTTGATGGAAGTCCGAAACCCACTCACATCGAGGAACATGGTCAGGCACAATGAGCAACAACATTTACACAATGATGCATCTATAGGGGACACCGCAGAGAAGCTGCAGTCTGGGACTGGAAATTGTGTTATAGTTTAGATAAAGCTAACTTTGGGGATAGACCCAAAGCAAGATTTATGAGCACCAATACATGATAGCACGAATATTTAGAACTTTTGCTCATTGGTGTTATTAGTAACACTGCAGAAAAGCTCCGACTTGGGGAGGGGGGGGGGGGATGCACGTGAAGCCAAGGGAGACCTCGAACAACTAGTGTAGAAAACAATTCCCGAAATGGCACTTTGTGCCAATTATGTGCATAGCCAGTAGATTTCTGAAAATTTGGAATAGTAAATGCGTTTAATATTATATGAAGTTACCCAGAAATGTGATTGAAGACGTGGATATCTGATCTGAAGCTTGGAATGCGGGAATGGCCAAGGAGACAAGGGAATAAACAATGGACAACTAACACACTGTCTCCCAGTTGTCATGGTTATCCCATTTTTATTTCCTTATCTACGGATTTTTTTTAATGCTATACGGTATGATTGTTCACCAGCACGAAATAACACTTATTGCAGTAATCCCGGGTACTTCTCAAATAAGTTGACCGGGAACCTGACCGGCATGCTCCTTTCAATGAAGCATGTACTGCTAGTCAAGAAATTTCGCTCTCAATGGATTATGCTGCTACATGTTTAGGTCTGCTCAGTTGTGTTTGTGTTATTTGATGGCCATTGAATGCTATTAACAAAGAACATAACTGATCACAACACTATGATTATGCTTCATATTCCTGCACGTTCAATTTGGCCTAACAATGTAAAAAGTGTCTGCAAATAAAAAAAAAAACATTTCGCTGGAAAAATAAACAACGCATCGCCAAACGCTTATTCCGCCTAAGTCTACAGCTAGCGGTCCGGACCAAATGCCATAGTTTTAAAGCTTAAGTTATATTACGCGACATTTTTAAAGTTTCATTGAGAAAATGGGGCCCGCTTCCGGTAGCCGACGCCATTCATTTCCATGCATTCGTGGGCTTCGTCGGCTGCCATTTCCTCACAAAAAATTTCCTGAAATCGCATATTCTTAATCGGAACGGCAAACTCAAAATTTGGTGTCTGGTCAGGACCCCTAGCGCTACATTCGGGCGGGGGCAAAGCGATCGACGATGCGTAATTTATTTAATATAAAAAAAAACATGTTTCTTTATACTTTGCACTAGGATTTTGTCCGACTTTCTACATATTCAAAATTTGCATTTCTGTTGGATTTCCCACAAACGTTTTACTCAACTACCCATATGTGCACATTACTTTATACTTACGAGAACCCCTCCGAGACTAGGGTAAAAAAAAAAGAGGCAGGACAAACACGAAGTCTCAAACACTGATCTCTATGACAATTTGCTGGATCGCGCATCCCTACTTGCTTGCTGCAGCGCGAGTACAGTGTAGCGGGAGTAGCGCGGCAACCTTCAAGTTCCGTTTCGGCCAGCCTGAGGTTACCGGAAGTCGATATTTTGGAGCGTTGCAGAGGCTGGGCAGCAGCGTGCTGGAAGACACGTTTTCTGCTCGTTCGCCGTCATTCGACGTAAACCTTGTGTGAACGGTCGTAGTTACCTTTGAGAACACGTGGACCTTTTTACGAAAGTGCAGCACCGCAGGAACAAGGCACAACTGATCGAACGCAAGTCTTGTGGCGTCATCAAGGCACATGCCTTGGCACGCCGAAGGGCTGCGTGCGTCTCTGACTTGGCACGTTACGCCGCAGCACCAATGAGCAGAACAAAAAAAAATGATGTAATGTCCTTGACAGAGGACCCTTAAGGATTAATAAATGAAATGAAATGAAATGATGGTTTAATGCTTGGTGCGAAATATATAAGTGTTGGGTAAAGTACATCTAAAAAGTACTTGAAGTACAAAGTAAATTAGAGGTGATGTACTTGAAGTAAAGTACTAAGTACACCGGGCGCAATGTACTTGAAGCAAAATACTATAAGTACAATATGCTTTCAGAGCAAAGTACAAGTACTTGTTAACAGAATTTTTTATGAAATTTCACTCCCCTATACTTTTTTTGCCGCACTCTAAAAAACATCTGGTCGTAAAAGAACTTTAAAGGATTCTTCGGCTTGTTTATATGTTCCACCCTAAAAAGTTCTTTTAAGCCCCCCTCAAAGGGATCTTCGTGAAAGTTCCTTTTTTGATGCGAAAGTTTTGTGAAAAACCTCTAAAAATTTATTTTGAGTTCTTTTTGATTAGTTTTTTTGTGGACTACCATTCAGGAATTATATTAAGCACTTTTTTATGAAACAGTACTTCATCAAGAACCTTTCAGAAGTTCTTATCAGCTCGTTTTTCGATGAATCAGTTCACCATATAGAACCCTTATTGAATTATTCTAAGATCTTTTTTTATGAAAAACTGCCTTCGTAAAGAACATTTGCAGAGTTCTTTTAAGCTCTTTTTGCAATAAGTGAGTTCTTTTCGAGGAACATTTGAAGATATATTTTAATTAGGAGACGACAGATAAAAGGGGCAATACATACCTCAAGGGTTGTGTGTTCTGAGTTACCTTTTTTATCTGTTGTTTTTATGAGCTTCAAAAAGCTCATAAAAACTCAGCATTTTTAGTATCTCAAATACGGCCAAAAAAAAGGTTTGGAACAATATGGCTTTTCTTTTGGTGCTTTACCTCTATTGAAAAATTGCTGGCTTCGATGGTGCTTCAGGAGCACATTAATAATTGCTGCTTATGTCAACATTAAGTATAGAGGTATAGGGCAATATATGTAAGGGGAACAAGAGGTGCCCTAGAATCTCGAACTTGTCTATGGCCATGGGTGAAATCAAGAGACGATACAGTTGCTGATGTATAGCGACGTTTATTGGACATTAGAATAAAACTGAGTACACAACTATAATATAAAAATTCTGGTATTCTCAAATGACACACTTCAAAGACTCATAGGCGTTGAACTTTGTCCATGTAACTTTGACTTATTTCCATTCAATATAAAGACTTTCAAAGTCTGCAAAAAATGTGTAGTGTCCCCAAAAGTGTAACGTCAACAAAAAATGTTCATGACGAAAAAAATAACTTTTGTGCACTGAGGTTGAAACATTGATAAAAAATCCTAGGCCACCTTGCAAGACTGAAGCTTGATATTTAATTTTTGCAAGAAGCTGAAAACCAAATGCACATACGCAGCTTTCGTAAGCCATTTTTATCTGTATCGTGAGTATTTAGGCGGGAGTGGGATTTCCCTCCAATTTCCCCGAATCATTTGCTAGAAATCCCTGAAATGCCTGGGAGGAGGGGGGGGGGGGATGCATTGCAATTGCACCCCTTGCTTTGACGTCATTGCGGGGCAACAATTAAATGTTGAATTACCTACTCAAACGACATCGCTAAAATGTAAGCTTTTTTGCAGAGTGCTCACAGCAACGAAAAGTTGTTAGCAAATAGCCACTTGTCAGTATTCTTATATATTAAAAATATAAAAATAAAAACCCGAACTTCAAGATGACCATCGTGAGACCCCTGCAAAGACACAAAAAAGCTGACGTAAATGTTAAGCATGTACAGCACCTTCACGGGCAGCTCAATAGGACTTTAAAAAATACTTTGTATCCATGAAGAGCAAGGTCTTCTCTGCACCTTGACAGAATGCGATGGCCATCATATAGTAGCCGGACAAAAGACAGGCAGCAGCACCTGTGATGTGACGAATATCTTTTGCCAGTACTAATCCGCCCATCAGAATTTCGAATAAAGGAGGGTCGAAAATGTTTTGCCTGTCGAGGTAGGCCTACATAAGAAAACAGTAGATTGGGATGGAGATGGATCCTTGAAAAAAAGCAGAAATTACTTCTTAATTACAAGTACCTGAATATTATAAACACCACCAGAAAACAGTTGAAAACAAAGTGCATTGTTTTAGTGACTATTAACCACAGCTATGGTACCAGTATTCCAGAGGTTTTCAGTTGGGACTAAACACATGGTTTACTTATCTTTAAAGCAGTAAAAATTTTATAATTAATAACAAATGGACTATTCATCTCATAACCACAATTACCTCTGCTAAAAAAACAAATATCTTTCCTCGTTTGGTTTCTTGGATTGAAGTAGTTGGCTGACATAGGTTTAAGTACTGTCAATCAAACTGACATGCTGATGAGAAAAACAATTCCCAAAAGTTCTGCCATACCATGAGCACAATAGAAAGTGCTAACTTTTACTTGTTGGACAGAGGGAAAAGGAAAGAGCATGTTGACCTGACCTCTGAAAGAAAAACAAAATGAAAAATCACCAAACTCGCTCCTCTTAATTCCAAAGTCACATACATTGTGGCTCAACATGAATGGGAACAAAGCAAACTAAGAAGTAAAATGTTTCAAGCAGGTTATAAAAGTGGTTGGAAATGCTGCTACCCTTGTGAATTGGAATGTAATAGGCACAACACTGAAACACACAAAATAAAATTGCTCTAACATATACAACTATGTGTTGTCGATTCAGTGCGCACCCGCCACCTCCTTATGACGCACTCTCTAACTTCATATGCATATGTTCCTGGCATAAACACATCTCCAACCCAGGCAAAGGGCTAAGAGGTGTCGCAAGTAAACAGTTTCAAACACAGCTACCCTGTGTGTTAGCTGAATTTAGGCAGTGTTATTAGTTCTGTTGATATCCTCGCTGGTTTTTTGTAATATACAATTAAATTTAATCATCACCTGTAAGCCCCCTCCCCTCTTTTTCTTCTGTGCAGTATAGGGTTGCAAGCCAACTGAGACAAGTTCAGAGAGGAACTTAAAAATATAAAAACAAATTTGAGCTATACTTCAAATGTTTTGCACAATAATAAAAATATTGTTTTCAAGATTTAGAGGAAAAGATGTTGAAATTACCAGTTAGTTTCGTAATGCAGAGGGCCAGGTACAGCTCAGTAACTTCAGTAGTGGTCTTTCCAGTGATGAATACCAACCTTGCCCGGGACGTTTGATCTTTTTGTTAAGCAGAAGTTCCACATTTGGTGGAACCTTGGAGCACTCAACAGCCACAGCCTTCCATGAACTGCAATGCCAGTGTCATCATCGACTGTTATGATGTGAAACCTAAAATATATAACACCAAACAGATCGAATAAAATTCAAAGGACAATGTTGTGTCCAATAATGAATCCAGTGAAATGTGTTTCATGCTATGTAAGAAATTGTAATTGAAATCATGAGTGCTATTGCTAAATAGATAGGTTATATGCTCACTATACTGTAGCAATAGATAAGGTCGTGCAATGGAACTAAAGACATTGTGTGCCTCCACATACAATAGACCAAATAAACCATCAGAGTATGATATATATACCTTGAAACAGCAACCAAGAAATTCCCAAATACATTTAGCTGAATAGCTCTATTTGAGAACAGCCCCACTGTTTCTTCCAGGTTAGTTTTATATTTCCTCATTATATGACAAAGTCAGGTTGCAAAAAACACCCAAATCCATTTGCCATTTGCTTTTCTAGATGAAATAACGATCAGGGAGTTCTTCCTTTAACTCTCTCTCTCATCACGTTATTTTGCATTGTTTTGCTTTCGCACAGACGCGTTAGCAGTGACCTCTCTTTTTTTTACTTTGTTAATTGGGTGTGTCACAGCAAATCCTACAATGGCAGTGACTAGGGCTACAGTGAGTTTGCTACACTACTTGTACTAAGCTAGGACACAAGCAATGCAATATCAGAATAAAAGCCAAACGTCTCCTTAACTTTAGCATCCAGTTGAGTCGAACAGGAAGGAGTAGCCTGCTTGGAAGGCACACATGGCATCATCTAGTTGTAAAAAAGAAAAACAGACTGCCTACAGTTTGCAATATGAACGGAAGGATCCCCAATACTGCTGCCTATTGCAGTTTGCTTGGAATATTGTCTGCCAAGGCTGTTACAAACTTTGTTTGTGCCACATTTCACTGAGGTTAATGGAGCAGTTTGCTCATTTAACTGGGCCTTTGCAAACGGTGGGTAAAGTTCTAGAAGTTTATATCTTTGTGGCTATAAATACCTTGCAACTTCCATAGACCCAGTTGGAGCTTCTGTATAAAAATAAGCCAAATTTGAGAGACCAAGCAATTGGAAATATTCTTGAATTTAACAAATGGAATTCTAATTTGAGATTAGGCTCCCCATTTCCTTACCTGTCTTCCTTCAGCTATTTAATTAGCTTCTGCAGCTTGACTCAAAATTTTGTAACATGCAACAATTATACAACTCTTCTCTCTGCCAAGTTTAGAAAGATTTCTCCATCAACCTCTTCATCTATGAAAAAAACATAAAACATTGTATATACAGTGCAATCCACTTATAACAATAATGAGAAAACACGAAAATAAAATCGCTATAACTGATTATTGTTGTATCTGGACTAGAAACTGATCATTATAAGTGGTATATGGTTATATGTGGCATTGCTATAAGTGGATTGCACTGTATAATATATACCACATACCATAAACATGTAAATTGTGAGGAGGGTGAAGACAATAATGGGGCAGTGGCATGCACTATCACCGCAGGTCAGGCTACATCAGTGACCTGGCCGCCAGTAAATCATTCTGTGTTCTATCATAATCATTACCTACATAGCCACGCCAAGAGACAAAATGTGGATATGCAAGAGAAGCTTGTAATAATCATAATACCAAGAAGCTCTGAAATGCCCGGATAAATCCCCAAGAGCAGCAACAGTGTCCGAAATGTTTAAGGGCCCTCGTCAATCGATATCTCGAGTCCCGAAACTCTTCTTCTAGTCAATGCTGCACTGCTTCCGGGGATCGGGCATTCCACAGCTTCTTGCTATTATCCGTACATCTTTGGAAGTCAGGAAAACATTGTGTTACTGATGTCATACTGACACTAAAAGAATGATAAATCTACCCAGTAATGACCTTTGGCTCTATACAATTATAGGGACCGCATTTCCTGCTGTGCGAGTCAGACTTTTCACAAGTCCCTATAAACTGGTCTTTTCACCCCCCAAAAAAAATAAAAGTTGGTTTATAAGTCAGACATATATTTTTACGGACGGAGCGGCAAAACTTATAGATAAACCCGCATATGTGTATTGTGGTCGCAATATATGCACAAGAGGGAGCCAGTTTCATCATTCATTCTCGTCAACGAATCGGACGAGAAATATAATCCCCACGGAACATTTGCAGTTAAGGTTTCATACTTGAAGGGAAAAAAACTAGTCCAATTTGCATCGTTGTATAAAACATAAAGACGTAAATTTTGGGAAAAAAACCACGACTTATACACTGGAAAGTGAGGTACTTATTAGAGAACCATAGAAATTAAAGTATTTATTTTTCCAAAAAATATGAAACTGATCTTAATTTTTCGTTAATAACAGAGCACATGTTTTCTTGGTACTGGACCAGAGTCGTGATACTACCTGAATTATCCACAAACATAACTAAAGCCCCCTTGAGCTATCTTCACAAGCTTTTTGAGATGATTAACTATGAGGTAGCAACGGAAAGACTGCGCTACCGTTCGCTCATGCTAGGATCACACAGGACCATGAAAAGGCTCCTCAAACGCCAAAAAATCCGGTTGTACTCCTGCGCCACGAAACACGTGCAAATTTCCGCATTGCACGAGAACCTTCTGTTCAAAATTCACTTGCACATAGAAGGTAGGGATAGCACCAGTGCATACAAATAAAAACAGCCTTGCTTGCCACTTTGTGCCCAGGGCAGCTGCGGCTACCGATATGCAGAGCCCCCCGATATGTGCCCTTTCTTGGCAACTGAAACCAACCTGACACAACCAAAACCAGAAGAGTGATAGAAGGGACATTTTGCTTACCTTCAGGCTTTGAATCTTTGGGAGAAGTCACCAAAGTTATCTTCTGGCAGGCAATCTGACACGTTCCGAGCATCAAGCGATCAAGCTCCAGCGGTTTCATAGCTCGAACCTCACCCACTGTTTCCACTTCGAACGTAACTTCTACCAAATGCTTCTATGTTTCAAACTTCAACCGCTTCAAAAGGTTGAACTGCTTCAACTTGAGTGCGTTTCTCGATGGCGTCATCCTTTTCGTTTGAGAGGTATTTGATTATTAGCCATAGTTAGTTATACAGAGTGTCATAAAAAAAAAATTTACAGGGTTTCTTTTTACTGCAAAAATAAACTATGCATCGCCAAACGCATATTCTCCGCTCAAAGGTAGCGCTAGAGGTCACAACCAGATGCCAAAGTTTCAGCCCGACCATTTTTGCTCGTATCTGCATGTTTTCGGTTTCTGGTGCCATGGAGCCCCATGTATTCGAAAACTCAGTCGGCCGCCATTTTCTCATTGAAATTTTCAGAAAATCACTTATAACGTCTGAATAAGGTATCGGATCGGGCTGAAACTTTGGCATCTGGGTGTGACCTCTAGCACTACCTTTGGGCAGAGAATGAGCGTTCGGCGATGCCTAGTTTATTTTTGCAGTAATAAAAGCCCTGTAAATTTTTTTTCTGTGACACCCTGTAGTTTACAAATAAAACAAATTTTAAAAAAAGACACATTAATGTTTCTGAAAACGATTCTTGGGTGAGTGTTGGGTCGAATCTTGGGTCGAGTCAAGTCAAGTAACCGGAGTGCGAGTGGAGTCCGCTGTCACGTGAACACATCTCGCGAACGTCCCTGTCGCTCCACTCGCTTCTCTCTCGGTGGCTCAGTTGCTCCGAGCAACCGATAGATAAGGTTGTGAAGAACCCTCTCGAACGAAACAGTCCTTTTATCACCCAGTTGCCTTTCTAGTGCGCCAGAGGGCGATAGTGTTTGAGGCGAAACCGCTCTTCAAAGAATGGGGCATCAAAGAAGCTTGCAAGAACAAAGTTTTTCTTAGAGCGTGGTATGCATTGCCCCAGGGGTAATTGGGGGTGCATCAATTATTTTCAGAAATGGCAGCAAATATTGGATAAAGTCGAGTGGCCAGAGATTAGTTTTACTCTTGCTGACAATCTATTTAACACAATCAACCTATTAGGCACTTGTCTGTTGACAAAGCATCACTTTATGATAAAAAAATCAAGATCAAATTTGGAGAATGTACTTTCATGTCAAGAGTTGTACTTTCCTCGAAAAGCACCAGAAAAAATTACACAATGTACTTTAAGTAAAGTACAAATCTTCTAAACCTACTTAAAGTAGTACTTTAAGTAGAGGGTAGGTTAAAACCATAGAGATTGTTAAAACACGCCCCAGTGATATACGCGCAGTGCCCACTGCCGGCCGGCGCAGCAACCGCGCCTTGCAATGTGCGATGACGCAAGGTCCTCTTCGAGCAGCAAATTTAACACAAGCAGTGTTGCCATGCCGCATATCACCCACTGTTTACAAATACGCGGCCCGGGGGGGGGGGGGGGGGGGGGGGGGGGGCAGTTGGTGAAACTAACATGTGGTGCTCAGGAGAGGAAAGAACATTCCGAGTTGGTTGACCTTCTGTACCACTTTCAACCACTACGAACCCACATTGTTTTTGTGTAGAAGCCTTGGCTTGCCATCTCATTAACTTGAAGAGGGATTTATTTCTGGAGGCGGTGAAGAAATGAACCTCGAGCAAAATTTTCCAAGAATCTTTCTTTCATTTATTGTTTCGATATTGGGAAAAAAAGAAAAAAAACGTAAAACAAACCATTTAACACCTTGCAACACCAGACTGCTGGAGCTTTTTGCATGTTAATTTTTAAAAAAAACTGAAACTGAGAGAGGAAAAATTATTGCGTATTTCGCACGCTCTGTGATAGGAAAAACAGTCTACAAGTCAAGCTGTTTACATACATCACCCGACCACTTCATACTCCTAGTTTACTCGCTCAAGTGTGGTGGAAAAGGTGAGGAGGAAGTTTGAGACAGTCCACAGCTGACTATGTTTAACAATTTACAGGCTGTTTCATACTTTTATGAAGTGCCCATGTTGGGTGACAATTAGCAATAACAGCATAAGTGTTGCTATAGGAAGCCCCCTTACGTATACCTAGTAACTGATAATTCTCAAAATTCAAATGGTGACTTCTATATTTTTCTTAATGTCACCATGCATCAAATAAGTCATTTTTGGGTATCTTTAAGTAGTGGGAATAAGTAAAAATAAAATTTATTGAATAATCGCTACATGATATGAATCTCATTCACCGGCAGGAAAAAGAAATCATATAGAAGACACATCTCTACAGGCTTTTCTCAAGCACTATTGAGTCGTAAAAAAAAAAAAATTGTATAAACAAGCAATGAAAATAGTGCAGTTAAACTTCGCAAAGGTGCCTTTAGGCGATGCATTAATCACACTCAAGTTTTGTGAGCAGGTTTATAGGAAAAATGCAGGAAAAGAAAGACATCTTCTTTTATATGCACGGTGAGAAAAGAGGAAACAAACCGTCTGGTTGACATTGCTACTTACAGCTGGTACTATGCACACTCACATCTGCTTTCGGGTGTTTGAAAAAAAAACTCCCCATCTTCTGTTTGGTACCATGGAGATGGTTTGCCTTCGTTTTTCTCCTAACCGTGCGCAAAAACTTACAAGTTTTTCAAACTTATGAGTTTTTTTTTTTTGCCAATTGTCACAGGAACCTGCACTCATAAAATGTATGATAAATGCACCACTAACACACCTTCATGAAAAGTTTTAGTTTTAATTTCACTGCATTCAGTGGCGTATTTATATGCATTTTTACACCTGAATACTGCTCGAGAACACCCTGCTAGGATATCCTTTGGGTGTCTCGGGGGTAAGTAAGGCACGTCCTGAGTACATTGTGAGTTCATCCCCTAAACGTTTCGTGGATATCCACAACTGTTCAGATGGCACATCTCTAAAATCTCCCTTGGATGTGTCACGGTATACGAGACATATTCTGTGGACATTGTAAGTTCATCCTCAATGTTTTGTGGACGTCCAGCCCAAGGGAATGTGGAACGCAAGTTTGTCTACTTCTTGAGCAAGGGTTGTGGTGATGTCCGAATGCTAAGCTGACTGGCTCCAATTAAAAGGTTGAGTCTCAAAGGTGAACGGCAATAGTAGAGGCGACAGACTCGAAATACCTTGTAATCACATTTCTTCACTGGTTCATGTTCGAGGGTAATCTGAAGCAGCAAGAAAAATACCTTGTGTCCAGGGAGGAAAAAGTACTCGTGCCAAGTAGAATTAGAACACGTCCAGTAGCAGCAGAGACAGTGGGTCAGAGAGAAAAGGTTGAACATGAGAAGTCTGATTTGATCACCAACCAGCGTCTTTCTGTCGACGGGATGACCGACGCCATTCTGCACAACGCCAACTCCAAGCCTCAAGCGCTGGAAGTTGGAGGGGATTGCAATTCCGCCAAAGACAGGAGGCCACTCAAGCATCTGACCTGTGCTTCCTGGGGGACAAAGGCAAGACCCTCATGGTGATGACATCACGGAAGTCCATCCGACTCAAGGAAAGCAGTGCGGAAAAGGAGACGTCAGCGGATAGGGAGGCAGAGCAGGATTTGGATCGTCCTAGTCACCACCCATGGGACTACAACACCAGGCAACTGATTGGACAAGAGAAACCCAAGTCAGGGGTGCTCGGAGAAAGTGTCATGTTTGAGCCGTCCTTCTGGGAAGAAGGAACAGAAGAAGCAGCAGCGCATGGTCTGCGTCCTCGTACCTGCTCGAAACGATTCTGATGAGCAGAGTCACTAGAGGCGCTATGCGTCAAGCCAGAAGCAGAAGTAGTTGAGGCTGGAAAATAGAAAACGCAGATGGACCCATACCAAGGACCCATTCACTGGCGGCGGTTGCAAGACCAAGGGGTCCAGCAGAAACGTGCATGAGCTCAGGCTGGACAACGGTGATCCAATCCAGGGGCTCTCAGGAAGGTCACCCGGTTCCGGCCAGCTTTCCAAGCAGAGAGAGCATGAGAGGAGGCCGCACAAGGTCAGCGTCCTCCGATCTCGCTCGAACACTCCGGATAAAGAACGACACCGTGGGCTCGACGACGGCATATCCAGCTAACGGAAGCTGTCGTCGAGGCCGAAAAAGAAAAAGCACGAAGACATCCACCCAAGGATCCAGCAGGAGCACGAAGGGAAACAGGCTGGACGAAAAAAATATTAAGCAGAGTCACTCGGAACTCGGAAACCCCTCCTTTGCAGAACGACATAGGGTATTCGTCCAAGAGGAAAAGACACCAGAGGAAAAGGCAGCCCAAGATCAGCGTCCCCCGATCTGGTCCCGACATCTCCGGTGAAGTGCACCCCAAGGAGCTATCGACAGACGGCGGCTGCGAAAGCAAGGGACTCAGCAGCTGCATGGAGAAGCCGAGTCTGGGCAAGCAAGAAGATCCGAGGCGCAAGCGTTCCGAGAGATTGTCACGATCATGGCACGGCAAGTCTGATATTGAGAATTGAGACGCCAACATGAGCCGGTCGTCTGCTTAAAGGAGACCTAAAAAGAAAAGGCTGCACGTGGTCAATGCTTCCCAGTCCGACCCGGACTTATCCAATCAACAACGCCACCAGAACCTGAAGAGGTGCAACTCCAGAAAAAGAAAGCTGTCGTCTGGGCTGGGAGATGGAAATCGCAAAGATATTCATCCCAAAAAAGCATCAACCAACAGCGGTTACCAGAGCGAGGAGCACAGCAGCGACAATAGGGAGCCAAAGCTGAACAAGCAAGGAAGTCCGAGGCAGCGGCGCTCGAAGAGGTGGCACTGGCTCTTCCGTTCTGGCCCCTAGACTCAACAGTCTTCTCAAAGCCACAGTCGGAAAGTTCTGACTTGATTTCCGCACTCACCCTCACCTCACACTTGATCTGTGAGGGTGAGTGCACTCATGAGTGAGTTCCACCGAGGTATGGTTCTCGGATGTTGTAAATACTTGTGTACATGTGTACTAAACAGAGTTTATCATGAGACACCCTCCCATCTCCTGATGTTCCTGCCTGGAGTCGTCCTTCAGTTCCTCTCCTGGCCTGGCCGTGCTTGGAGAACATAGTCTCAACACCCTCCATCAGAGCCAATAAGAGTTTGGCGTTCTGACATCAGTGCAACCCCTGCGCAAGAAGCAGACGAACTTGCTTTCCCCACAGACACATCCTGAGGATATCCTCTGGACATAAATGTTTCTTGACATCCCCTGGACAAGTAATATTTTTCTGGGGATATTCTCTGGGCATCCATTATATGTAACGTGGTTGTCTGAGTACTGCACATTGAAGCTCATTGAAGCTCATTGCGCCTGACCATATTTTTTGATGCAATTTGCAGCAATGCAGGGATGCAGGTGCCATTGATGGTGATGCACGACACTTGTGAGGTAAAACCTTTTTAGCCTGAGCTCCAGCCTCCATCGCTAACAAAAGCCTTCTTGTTTGGCAGCTTAAACCCCTAACATATGCTGCAGATGAAGCAATCGACCCTCTAGTCCCCCCCCGTAAAACATCAAGTCTCCTTGATGTTCCTAACGAAAGTTTACCGTAGACAAAATATGTGTCAAGTCCTTTTAAAAGCATTGTGCTTAATTATCTCATGTTCTGAATTGCAATGGAAAAAATTGCCCAAAAATTAGACAAACAAAGCTTTAGACTGAAACAGTCTAAAGCTTTTCTTTCAAACCATTCTGCCTTGCTCTTGCTGTTATCCTTGATTGCAAGCTCCCTCCACAAACCGTCTACTCAGCGCTACGGTGATATCTGTTTCTCATTCAATTTGTGAGTGTGCACATCTTCGTAGCACCCGTAAACCACCTAGGAAAGGCAGTTCTTGGTCGGATGACTAGCATAACTTTCCTACCGTGAAAAAGAAGTTGGAGGCCGTGTTAATGACGGTGGCTTCGAGAGTTGTTGTGCAAAGACGTAGAGCCTTGGTGAAGATCGTCCACATAACAGCGTTGCATGCGATCATCAGGGCAAAGAAAATCACTCGAATCCCAGTGATGACCTGCAACAGGACCAAATAAAATATGTGGATCAGGAAAAACCCTTTAAATGCACGAGGCAACTTTAAAGGGATACTTCAACGAAATTTGAAATATTCCCGTCGTGTTCAAAAATAGGTTGAATATGATCCACAATATCCGTAAATGACAATCGCACGTTCGTATTTTGAGCCTGGTGGTTGTATTTTTCGTTATAAACGGCCCACTCTTGCAAGCCCACAGAGAAGGCCCAGTGGAGACCACGTGACATCCAACGCAATCGTGACGTAGGTCGTCTCAGGACGAGCAAAGCTACGGCGAGGCTGACGTCGAGAGGATGGCCTAGTCGTTCCAGCCACCGAAGCGGATGCTTTTGTACGAATTTTGAGTGACAGGTTAATCTTCCGTAATCTTGTAGGGGGACAATAGCGACTTCTGCGACACACAAAAGGCATTCTCGGGAAGAGGGGAGTTCCTCCTGCCCCTCTTCTCTCGTCGTGGCCGGAGGCGAGACAACCTCCGTCACTAGCTGTCAAGGTTCCTAGACGGGCATTACAAGCGAGGCGTTAGCGACATCCACCAGGTGCACTTTGCTAATCGTTTAATGCATTTTAAAATTCCTTTTCGTGACTTTTTTAACAAGGTATTAGTATGTTCGATGTGATGCTGCTCCTTTGAACACATACAGACCAAAAAAATGAGCGCCGAAATTTCGTTGTAGTATCCCTTTAAGACATGAGGCGTGCACACAAAAGTACGTGGTTCTCCGTGTAATTCGCTGGTAACAGAGCTCAACGGGAGAGGCTCCACGCATCACACCAATCCCACACACTTCGGTCGCCCCCGACTTGTAACCGCGACGCTAGAGCCTTGCAACAAGTACGCGATGAACTAACGCGATAACTGAGCAGAGCCACTTACATTTTCGCAGAAATAATGAGAGGAGATCTTGGAAAGCCAGTGTGAAGAGACGATCTCGCAAAGGTAGGCGGTTTCTCCCCCCGCCATGGAAAACTTGCCGCATAGTGAAGCGAGTGCGGCAAGAAGACCGGAAAGAAGGGAAAATGTCATCCCCTTCATTGTAGACTCGCTAACTGTCAATCATCGCTTCCTCCGTAGAGAAACAGCTGTTGGTAGCGCCGATAAACACAAGGCGCGTTCGATTTCTCGACTCATTAGTTTGTGAGTGGCGCAGTACGATCCAAGCAGATTGTGCAGATCGCGTAGGTAAGTACACCCTGAGCACTCCAACGACCCCAACGGTACACTACACCCCCTGATGTACACCGAACCACTGTGCAGTGTGCACCGCGCTACTAGCACAATCCTCTTGATTACCTTGTATATATGTGCATTCACGCACATATGCTGAATATTATGCTAAAAAAGCGATTTATTTCGCATGGTAAACGCTCGCCACGACCAACTCCTACGACAGCTGCTACCGTAGCTACCGTTGCTACCGGTTGCTACGCTACACACGTGACCCAAACGCCAGTGTCCAGAGTCCAGGCAGATTCGTTCTTGTGACGCAAAAAATTTGCAAAAAAAAAAAAAAAAAAAACAGCAACAAAGAAACAGCCGACCACCCTTTTTGTCCGTCGAATTATTTGAAAGACAAAATTCTACTATAAACAAATATGGGGGGAAAAATAATATAAAATATTTGTAGCATGAGAGTAACAGGGTGACAGTCCTGCGTCGCCAGTGTTGCACGTTGCTAATCAGCGCGCAGAGATAAGCTTTCGGAGATAACGAAAACGAAAACACACCGTCTCCACTGCGCGTTCGCTTGTGTTCGGTAGCTCGTTAGTTCGGTAGCTCGTTTTGACATTAATTCAAGTCGAGCAAACGTCTATTCTGGCAACCCGACCTCGATCCGACCACAAGCACAAGCAGCAACAGACGACGGTTCGCCGCAGCTCCTCCCATTGCTGCTGTAAACAAACACGTTTAGGTCAAATACGCGCCACCATCTCTAAGCGGATGCAGCACTGTCGGAAACTTCACCCTGTCACAACGGAAATAGGATAGCTGTCTTGCACGACTTCGCCAGGACTCCACACACCCAGTTCTCTTTCGGAGTGCGCCTGCCGTGAACGGGTTGCTTGAGCACAGGTAAGTGGCCAACCCGATCAGGCGGCCGTAACTCGACAGGCACTCTTGTTTGAGGGTTTCCGAAAGGTCCGAAAATTGCGCCCGGGGACGTCGTTAATGCAGTCATGCATGAACACTCCCTGAAAGCCCAGCAGGCGGCCCGCCTCTATGACGCAGTCCATATGACGCCGTAGACCGGGAGGCACTCACTTGATCGAATGACGTTTTAGCGAACGCCCACGTTTCATCGAACGACACTTTAGCGAATAGTCGGACGCCGCGAAGCGGCGTTTTCGGGTGGGCCAAGTGAGTTCACATTTTTGTAATGAGTTGCCGCAGACTGTCGCCGCGAAGCGGCGTAAAGCGCAGCGCGACGGATGGGTTAACGCGCGCCCCCGTTATTCGCTAAAACGAGCATTCGCTCAAATGTCGCCGTTCGCTAAAATGTCATTCGCTCTTGTGATATGGACCCCCGTAGACCTGTATGAAGGACGCAATCGGAATAAAGTAGTGATGTGTTTGGCCGCACCAAGTACGCCAAGGTCACCTTTCGACTTCGATTCAGTAGTTAAAATATTGACGCGTCTTACGCGTTAATTGGAAGTCTCACAAACTGATACACGTTACTTTCAGCATTCTCGTGAAATGGATTCCAAGTGCAGATTGCCTGTCTGGGTTAACCTCTTCATCTTGTCTCCAGTGCGGGGTCATATTTATGAAGGTAAGTCGTGCAAGCATTGCTTAGCAAATCCTCACCTAACAAGCAGTATACAATTTCACCAGCATCAGCACATGGTTACATTTTTTTTTTTTTTTGTGTGTGTGTGTGTGATGTTGGCATTTTAGAACAACCAGTCAACATATATGGCTAAATACAAAAAGAAACTTCATTCCCAACTTAGTAGAATGCCGTGTGCTGCTATCGTGGTTTTGGCAGGTCACCTTTCTCGAGGATGAACATCCAGCTTGTACTGGGTATCTTTTCGTTGTGCGCAGTGCTTGCTTGCTGCCATTGTGCAGCCCCGAATGACCGGTGTGCAGTGTTACGAAAAGCATTAAAGGGATACTGAACCAAGGAATTTAGTATCCATAATAAGTGGCACACGTTCTTTCCACGAGCCAGCAGCCGCCAGTGTACGCAAGCACACGCAACAAAAATGACGTCTAGGACCTCCATTCGCAGTTAAGATGACAGTGAAATATATGGGCTTCGGGCCAAAGGAGAATAAAGACAAGTTTTTCATCTACACAGTGGTGTCTGGTGTAAAAGGCAAGCGATTAATTGGTCTAACAAGCACGTAGCTTTCACTTGTAGAGATCAAAAGCCCATCTTCATTCTCCTTTGGCCCGAAGCCCATGCATTTCACTGTCCTCTTAAGCGCGAATGGAGGTCTTCGACGTCGTTTTCGTTTCGTGTGCTCGCGCACACCGGCGGATGCTGGCTCGTGGAAAGAATGTGCGCCACTTATTATGGGCACTAAATTTTTTGGTTCAGTATCCCTTTAAAACGTTGCCAAATAGGCTGGCAGCGAGTGCTACCTGCATCCTCCTGACACAGTATGAAAAGGGCTCGGACGTGCCTACCTCTTCCTAAAAGAGACAGCGTAATATAACTCAGCTAACTTCACTGTGTCATCAGGAGCAAAGCATGTGCTTCTGGAATGCAGGAAACCTGAGCGGCTCCACTCTCTTTATTTCCCCACTTTCCTACAGACCACCTTGGTGGACAGATCTCGCTTCTGGGCCCGCTCGTCTGCTTCGCCATCTTCATCGCCATCTGTGCCTGCTTCTGCCGCGAGTGCAGACGCAGAGAAGCCATGCTCGCCTCCGGCACGACTGTGGCAATGCCTCCGGATCCGTTCCAGCTGTCTCCCCACAGGCCCGGAGCCATGCTGTACGAACCAGCGGTGGCTGGGGTGCATCCTCAGCACCTGCCCTCGCAGCCCATGGCTCCTCCGCCGGGCTTCGTGAGCTACCCTTACAACACCATGCCCCACGATCCACCGCCACCCTACGAGTACAAGTGACTCTGGCATCGCCAAAAACTGGGGGTTGTGAACTGTGCATTCCGACGGGGCTGGCACACAACTGTAGATTGGTGTTCCGTAATGGACAGTATTACTCATTCGAGGCACGCTGCTACAGGCCATAGGTCATTTGTGGTGTTCTCGGAAGAAACGGCTATAAAAGGCTGCTGACGATAGAATGTAACCAGAGAGATCCAGTGTGGTCCTTGCCCACTTTGTTTTGGTGGACAGTTTAGTTTCTGGAGCTGTTGCATGTTTTGCACATGCTTAAGCTGTCTTGATCTGAAAATAAATGGTACAAGTATTCTGGGCCACATTTTTAAGTGCCCTTCAAAATAGACGAGATTGTTATTCTCTAGACAATGACAGACAGTTTACGCCGGTTGTGAAATTAGCTCGGTGCAAAGTGATGGTGAACGCAAGTTTGCGCATGAACTACCTATTGCTGTTTTGAGGCACAGACTTAGCTTTGTATTACTGTGGGCTGGCACAAATACTTTCCAGAGAGCTGCGACACTGCTTTAGCTATACAGCCGTAATTACTCAAGGCGGCTACTCAACCTGGTGCTGGCAGGCCATTATCCGTCCAGTGTCTTTATTGCCTACTGCAGGGATCATATCCGACGAGATTTACAGGTTGTGCTACCCTTGTCGAGCGTTTGTTTATGCACACAATTTTATTCTAATGAACGCATATCCCACTTCCCAGGTTTTAGACTAAAATGTATTGAACGGTGAACTTTACACATTTTGTTTGTGGAGGTAAACATTTTGGTTTTATGGAAAATGTATTTCAGAATGAACTGTACCAAAGCAGTGTATAGTCTGGTGTACAATCATATAAAACAAGTTACCAAGGAAGGGTCCTGTGTATGACACATTGGACTGTATCCTCCACAGATTTGTTTTCTCAAGCCGAACAACCCTCCCCTAAATGATGCGTGTACATGCCAATTAAAGTCCTGGGTGGAGTGGCAAATAAAAAAATGCTATACTTGCGCTTTGTGGATATTGTTGCATGTATACCGAAATTCTCGTTAGCTTTTGGGGTGCACATAATAGTGTTTCAGTTGATGTGCGTGCAAGGTATGAACCAGCCTGTTGCCCTGAATGATGCTTGCACTGCACGAGTGCGCATGCTCGGCAGCGATGTGCCCGGAGCTAAAGGCAGACATACAAGTCCTAAACTGCGATGGGAGCTGGGTTGGGGCAAGTTGAAAGATGGAGAGGATACGGGAAAGGAGGTGAAAACGTGGAAAGCGCAAAGTGTATGTCGGCCTTTGAAGTGAAATCGAGCGTAGCATCAGTTCTCGCATCTGAAATTGCAGGCAATTTTCATCATTATGAAAGGTCTAGTTAATTGTGAATGCTTGCTGGACGAAATGGTGCGCATTTGCTACCGTAGCTGAACTGAAAGGAAAAGGCGCAAACCAAAGCAATTCACGAAGGGGATGTTGCCTGGAAAGAGTGCATTCTTCTGTAGCTAAGACTGTTTACCGAGTGTTCAGAGTTTCCCCAGCTATTGGGCATTTGGCCACATAACCACTACACAGTTATGTGCAGATGGGCTTTTTTCGTTCCTTTTCACTGCTAAAGGCCTTTGGGAAGGACATGCAGTCCTCCTGTTGTCATCCACCATCGCTTGACTGGAAATAAATATTGTCATTATAATGGTAGGTGATAAATTGTCTATACAATTTCCAATTTTAACTGAAAAGCACCAATCAACATCCGGTGATGTCAGAAATACAAAATCGGTCAAAACCGAAAAACATGGATTTCTGGAAATTTTTGTTAAAAGCGACTATTTTCGTCAAACCCCCCTCCTTGAAGTTTATCAAGGATGTAATCTAACTTACATTGAAGCACGCTGCCAGTCCCGAATTACTGAAATTGCAGACGGTGGCATAAGAGTTAGGTCAGTCGGTCAGTCGCCGCAGATGATTACAATGTCTTTGTTCTACTAAACAGTGTTCGAAACTACACTGGTTGTTCTTATCGGTTCAGCCTTGCTAAAGCAGAAAAATCAACTTGCCTTTCTCATGGTACAAAACATTTTGCTTGAGAGCAGATCAATGTTTGTCGTCGCACAGAGCAGAAAGGATGGCAGGTGAAGAGAAGGAATGGTCCAGGTGATTGCGTTAAAGAGCGGTTGGACTCCTTGTCGGGTCAGTTGCAAGTGCTGTCGCACTATGGCGAGTGTGAAGCGTTCGAAGGGTGCATGCAAATTGTAAACTAAATTTCAACTCTTTGTTTTCATCAGTATTTTTGTGTGTCTACCAGGAACTTTTTTTTCACCAATAATCACCATTTTTAGTGCCTGCACAAAACAAATCACCGGAATACACTGACTTGGAAAATAAACACAAAAATACATCCGCAGATTTTCCTTATAAATACAGACCGCAAAATCTAGCTTGGTGATAAATTCTACCGCAGGCAGTTCTTCACCAATCCGAAAGTGGAGTCATGAGAAAACGTACGTAATCTGTTGCTTCACTGCAGGCAAGTATTTAAATTATCTAGCCCCATAGCCAACTAAAAAAAGCTCTTCCATGTTTGATCGAACAGAGTGGCAAGCATATGGTTTGAGAAAGCAGCATTCAAACTTTCTTATCTGCCCCTAATGCCACCAGAATCGGTGTGTTTATTGCGTTAAAAAGTGTGGTATGTGTCCAAGCTTGGTGGGCGGAACGACCATTCACTTGTCTTTCAAGAAAAGCCTGTACAGTTTCTCATCCTCTGGATCTCCAAATTGGGGCACAAAGTTAATCTTCAGGATTTCTGAGAAGCCCTCCGACAGCTCTGGTTCCTTGAACTTGGACCTGCAAGGGCGGGGCAAGCAAAATGAGTGCTGCTAGTTGTTGGACCTCGAAACCATAGAGTTATTACAATAAACGCTAGAGGCTCAGGTGGCGCTAGTGTGCTATTGCATTTTGAAGCAGACGGCAACCAGTCTAAATTTGACTTCCAGTAATGCATTTCTATGGAAAAACGCAAATGTGTTTTCTCTTCGTGCCCGATTATAAGAGCAAATATTGCTTAGTGTTGTGACAGACCAAAAAGTTTGGAATGTTTTACAATCGGATCTACAAAAATATGTGGCCGAGCGTTTTTCTTTAGAATTCATGGCATCGAACACTGCGCTAAAATAGCCCAATGCACATGTATAACACATGTTGACGTTGCAGACTGCTATTATAGGGCACATATTTACGCATATAGTTAATGCCAATATATGCCAAATCAAACAATCAAAACAGATGACAAGAATGAAGCATGGAATTATGGAACTAAGAACACGCTTCAATAAACCCAATGCACTTCTTAATTATTCTTTTTGCTTGAATTGATAGCTTGTATTGACATATTATGCTGTACAACATAGGCCTGGGCCTCAATTTTTGCTACATTAAACATGCATAAAGCTACATAGTACCCATTATGAGTAAAGAAGCTACGCTGATTTCTATTATTTCCTGGTGAAGAGAACAATATTGCGTACGTTTTCCCATTGGAATACACAGGAAGACTGGAAAGGTAGACTGTTTGCTGTCTGCTTCAATTTGCAACCGGAAGTCCCGTAGACACTAGTGCCAGCTGAGCCTCTAGCGTTTATTGTAATAACTCTATGCTAGAAACAACAAAGCATTGGGACCTTCCAGCTGCACCCTGGCCACTAGGACAACTCTCCACACTTTTAACAAAACTCTGTCCGTCTACAGCAGGGGTCTCAAACACGTGGCCCGCAACTTTCTGAGAGACGGCCTGCGAGTGTCCCGTGGGTGCGAGCTCCAGTTCCTAAGCCTCGAGCGCTGCATGCGCCATAAATAATGACTTCTTGTCATCCAATTATTTTCACTAGAAACGTAGCTCTGCTCTTATGATGTTTTAACATATTTGGCACTAATCTGTCTTCTCATATATCGAGGATTGTTTTGTCGTACATACCGTAAAGACACAAGTATTTTCTAATAATTCTGATATAAAAATCGTCAGGAAAGCAAAAACTACCGTATGAAAAGACTTTCCTTCGAGACATATTGATCTCGGATAATAGACCCTTTCCGATATTGTGAAATGATGCATAGATCATGCGTAGCCGCCATTAGTTGGTCTCGTCGCTTCCGGCGTGAAGCCCGCGATTGGTTCCGAGTCCGCGCCAAGCGCCGACGCAGCACTCGTGTGGAATGTGTTTCGATCCAAGTACACGCCGAACGCTGACGAAGCGCTCGTGTCCAATGAGTGCTCGTGGTGCATGACCAACTAATGGCGGCCGCACATAATCTATGCATCATTTCGAAAAGGGTCTATTCCCGAGTGAATTGAGCGAGAGTAACAATTGTGTGCTTTGTTTCTAGTTCTGCTGAAAAATTCCAGCGCGTTGGCAGAATGGTAGTATTTTAAATCTTGTAATCACTAGTATGAACCCCAAAGTAGTTGTATGAAGAAGACAAAGATAAAGACGGGACTGGCAAAATGGCTCTCTTGGTGTCGCTGAAAGACTCGACTGCTTCGCAACACAGAACACTATCTGGCCCCCACTTAGGCTCCTTTGCAGCAGGGAGGGCAACTTTCCGAAATAGGTCTTCCACTCTCAAAAACCACTTTGCCCTCCTTAAGAACATGCTGCGTGCAGAAGAACCCTTTTGAACTTGATGTTTATAATTGTTGCTTTTAACAGCATCCAGTATTTTCTAAATTAATTAAAAAAAAACTAACTTTTTCAAATATGGGTGCCCAAAAAGTCCAAAGGCATTTTTCTCATAAGGTAACACAAATGAGATGGCGATCACTCACCGATGGCTGTACAAAACCATGTCGGTCACAGAAGTGTGAGGCTCACCTTTTAGCTTGATCTCCCTGAACTGAAATGATGAGGCACCAGAAACAGCTCGTCAGTGGGAAATGAAAGACAAACTTTCCTCGCATAACATTAGAGAAAAATGAAGGAGGTCAACCTCATTGTTGTGCTTGGCTCTCTCCAGTGAGCAGTCCATCACGAAGCATCGGCAGTCGCAACCATACTTCCTGGCCAGCTCGGTAAACCTGTACATATTTTAACAACCGCTTAAGAACTCTCGCCTCGGAAGCAAGGTGCACAGCATTCTGTCGGAGGGCCCCGTTTGATTTGGAAACAACAAGACGATTTAAGTCTGCCTGACCTTTTTCGGCTGTCAACGTCGGGGTTGGTGTTGTCGATGACAACGGATCGCTTATGCGCCAGTGCGTTCTCACTTTCACTCACACACTTTTGCCAGGAACCCAGCGTGTCCTTAAAAGAACAAAAAAAGACACAGCTGAGCCACTTGTTCCTTTTTCTGAACAGTTCAGCCAGAATAGAACTGCAAATTAATGAACCAAGCAAGAAAACTTGGAAAGAAGCGCTTACACGGTTGATGTGAACGTATTGTTTGGCTACCAAATACTTCTTGGCAAAGTGAGTCTTGCCGGCTGTGGTAACAGGAAATACAAGTCAGAACTGTCACTCTGCTAGCTTGAATCTATGCCCACTGTGACTGCGGTGCCTGCCATCTATGTTTCACTACTCTAAAATATTAGCCATCTACAAGCACATCAAGCAAAGGGCATGGTTATGTACAATGCTGGTTTTGTCAGATTCAGTTAAAACCAGCTATTTCTATGTCGTTGCCTAAAACTCCCCCAAAGAGCCTTGGTGGGGATCAACAAGGCATGCCTTTGCACACATATTTCTAACAAGGAACTTCACTTACATGCGGGATAGCCGACAAGCACCACCACCTATCAAAAAGGTATAGAAATACAAATATAAGAATCATGTAAGCAGCCTGCTGGAAAACTAAGGAACTGTAGTATAGCAACCATACCTCTGTGCTAGTTCGCAGAAGCTCATCCTCGCCGAAAAACTTCTTGCCATTCGTAGACCTTGTGGCAATGACTTCGGCAAGTGGCAGATCTAAGACAACACGCTATAGTACCGAAGGGCATAAAAACAATCTGCCAGTTGGTATTGATTCATGATGTAACAAAAGTGTGCGAAAAATGAGGACAAAATAGAAACATGCACGATAGACAAGCACTTACTCGCAACTAAGCGTTCATCTGTTGCGCATGTTTTTATTTTGTCCTCGTTTATTAGCAATATGTATCGTATACAATATAATTTTGGATGCATTAAAGGATAAGTATGTTCGATATAGGCAACCTCTTGCAAAACAAAGCAGCATTCCAAAACTATCATTCTAACTCAAGGAATACCTTCAGGTACCATCAACACATTCAGCCTCCACTTGATGCAGTATGTTGCTTAGACAAATAAGATGCTCCCATTTCAGGTTGGAGCCAAAAATTGTGGTACACACCAGGGCCGTAACCAGGGGGGGGGGGGGGGGGGATAGGGGGTTCTGACCCCCCCTGAAATTTTTTTCTGTGTACGGCCCTGGTCGGTGCACTGGCAGCCAGCCGATTTTAATCTCCACCTCTGCGCACGCGCAGTGGCGCCGGTCGGCTACCGGGTACCAATCCGGGACCGGATCTCCGGTTTGCTGTAACTCTCCATTATATGCCACCGATGCACATGATTCATAGGCGAAAATAAGACAATAGACACTTTCAAAATGGCCGCCGTTGTCCCCGAAAACCCCCCCCCCCCCCCCCCGAACTTTTTTTCTGGGTACGGCCCTGGTACACACTACATCAGTATATTGTTTTCTTAAGCAGTTTCGTATCACTTGAAACAACTTTGCTGGACCCCTAGAGGAGCAAGCTAGCAACAATTGATTATTTGTGAGGAAATGATGGCAGATACAGGCAAAGCAATCATGGGAGTAAATGAATTTAAAACATAGCAAACAATAACTGCGTCCCAAAGCATGCAGATTACTCATCTAACGGCAGCATCATACGCACCGGGTCAAAGGCTGGCAGATCAAATTTGACGGCAGGCCGGTTCAGGAAAAATTCCTCTGGGGTGTAGAACTTGAGTCCTACGTTCAAAGCAAACTGAAAAAGTAAGACCAAGTGGGAAGGGCAGTGTAAGTGAAGACAAACTTGCTTTCAATTCATGCAACGTTTCAGCAAAAAGTTCAAATATAGTTTCGTTTAACAGTAATTTTCAAAAATGATCAACATCCGAAGAGGTCCACTGTGTCAACTACGCCAGAGTTTCGGTAGTGGTTTTGAATGGCACTCACCAGTCTATCAGAACACGAAAAGTCCTTCTTGCGTTTGGGCTCCCAATTGGCTGGTCTTCCTGCTGCATCTGAAAGATGCGAAGATCGTTTGCAAACCATACTTCACCTATAGTATGTTGCAACATAAGAAGGTGAAGAGAAGCCTCTCCCACAAAGCCTTCTGCTCACCATAATTGGGGCTTTTCTCCTCTCAACCCACAAATCAGGGGCGGGGGAGCAGGGGAGCAATTACCCCTAGATATTTCAAAAAAATTAATGAAAACAAGAGGGGGGAAGGGGCAAAAAATCACTTTCCTCCTACTCCCCCCCCCCCCCTCCTCTCCCGAATAGTTTCGATGCATCTGAGTCACATCCTCTCTGGCGTTCGCTCAGCTAAAGTAGAAAGAGTGAAGGGCTTTATGCGGGGAGCTTGTTCTGCTATTCTAAGCTTGCAGCGGACTATAAACTCTTTAAGAGAAATATTGGTTTCTTAGGAATACTCTGTAGATCTTGAGTTCTGCACTAAATCAAAAGATAAACACATATTACAAATGTTACAGTGCTACATGAGGCATCAGCAACCTTAATTTCTCTACAACGAAACAGAGGCGTGCGAGTCTTGGAGGTGATATCTTATTCAAAATATATTTTCCATTCATTATTTAACAGCCCTTTTCCAAATTCATGCTTCTTGCACCCCAGTTAAGAATTAATGCAGCCTGTCCTGCTAGCGCAGAACTAAGTGCAAATCCCTGAAGATCAGGATGCTACTAACGAACCGTTTCCACTTTAGCAGAATGAACATTGGAGAGGAGGCGACGTCCTCATCGGCATTCCCTTTGCTTAAGTGGAAAGCGGTGGGAGAAGCTTCCCCTAAACTCTTAACCTGTTGCCGACTATGGTAATGATGCATAAAAATCAGGAATGAACATGCAGTCTCTGAGTAATAAAACACTCTATTCAAGGGTAGCACGGCGCACAATACAAAAATTACCATCCTCTATCCCGTAAGAGCTACTAATTTCAACAAAATTAAGCAGGAGTGCACCGTTGTTGTGCCTGGCAGATATTTTTGAGAATTTTGTTTTTGTTGCACAAACATGTCTATTGACTCAATGAAAAATAACACAACAGTAACAACGAGAAGTAAACTTGAAGACCGGGAAATCCAGACAACACCTTTGGTAGCGACATGTATTTGACGAGTCCACTGGTGTCCAATCCAAACCTTTTTACCACAGTTCGCAAGCAGCTTCAGACACCAGCCAGAATTTGGTTTACAGCTTACCGTAAAATCCCCAAATAGCCCACCTAACATGGAGAGCGAAATTGGGTGAAAATATGGTGTGTACAATCAAGAAAAGTTTTAAAAAATTGTTATTTTTATTTTGTGTCCCTTCCAAGCTTGTTATGGTGGCGAGGGGCAACGAAGCAAAGATGACTGTACTTCCCAGTCAGCAAGGTTCGCTTATATCCCGCCAAAGATAACTAGCTGCATTTACGCCGAGGCCATCATTGATCACAACACTACTATTACTAAGAGTGGGCTATCCTTTGGTGTTTAAAAAAATATAGCAAATCAAGCCAGAAATAGGGGTGGGCTATCTTTCGGGGGTGGGGCATCTCTCGGGATTGTGCGGTACTCGTATTTACTACCAGCCTCATCTTGTAGTCTAAATTGAATTGCTGATCTAGCTTTCTGTTATAACTATATAAATGGATGTTATTCATGTTGTTATTCTTCCTGAGCAACTTGCCAAAAGATCCAACATCCTGGAGACATATTAATAAATACGAGCCACCACCAAATAAAAGCGGATCATGCACATACCTACCCCCTACGTAAAAGGATTCATGAATGTTGATGGGCACATTGCCATTCCCATGCTTCTCAAGATGCTCCCAGACTCCCGGTGCAGGTTTGCGGAAAAACCCGTGTCCAGAGCAGACGTAGACTTGAGCCGGAATGTCCAACCTTTTTAGTATGTGTTCCACTTTACTCTTAAACTCAGATTCATGGCTATGGCTCTTTGCAAGGCCCCTCTGGTTGGTGATGATGACAACTTTGAAGCCATCTGCTAAGAGGCTCTGGAGCTTAGTTTCCACTTGCGGAAGCAGGATCCTGCATGACAAGTGTGCAGGAACTCGGACTGAACACTTCTAGTTAATGCAAGACTTCCTAGACATTGATGAAGTGAAGTTTACTACACTGAAATTTCAAATTTCTAGCGACAGGGTGGCATCAAGAAGAGCATCTGCCACCAAGAGAAATCGCAGGTTGCAACTCCCACAGATGTTTTACCTCCAGTCGTGAGAGTTGACAGGAAACACCTTCCCGGATTTGGTTGTTATCAGAGTGCCATCCATGTCAAAGGCAGCAATCTAAGACAAAAAATGTTTTGAATCCTCGTCAATAACCGGAAAAAAAGCGGAAAAGGGGGGGGGGGGGGGGGGGGGGGGGGTCGTCTTGACTGACTTTAGGTAAAAAAAAAAACTAAAAGTAAAAAAAAAAAAAAACCACAAACTTTTGGTTTGTGCTTGAGTTCTAGGGAGCAGTACAGCAAAACCTTGTGGTCGGAAAGACGTGCCCAGCCGGGTTTGAGGAGCGGGGTCGAAGCATGGGCCGCGGTCGCAGCGGCGCTGCACTGGGCACCTTCGGGGAACGACGCGCTCGCCCTCGAGTTTTTCTGCAACTGTTTTAGTTTTTCGCAGACTTCTCTGACATGCTCGTCTTCCTCGGCGCCGGTCGCGTTGGGGGAAGTGCCACCTGTTGAATCTGTTCGAACGAGTGCTCGGATGAGAGTAAAATCAGGCCTCGACCAACTAGCCGACGCACACAACCAACTGGGCTGGAAACTTACGCTTCTTGGATCGCGGCATCTCTTCGTCTTCGACTTTCCGCTTGACGCTGGCTTTCTTTGGTGCGTCCGCAGTGCCTTCGAAGGTCACAACGTACGTCAAATCGTCGGCGAGCAGGCTGAGCCGGTCGCCGCGGGACAGTACGGCTGTCTCTCCGACCGAAAGGCACCTCCCGGAAAGTCGTCCCGAATTCGGACCCAACTGCGTCACGTGGACAGTGCCCCTGGCAAAGTCCGCCAGGAGCTTCACTGCAAAAGTTAGCGAGGAGACCTTTCCACTTTCCTCCCAGAATCCGTGGCCCCGAACAAACCCCGATTGAAGAAGCGCTCTACCTTGACGCTTGGAGCACCGCTTGTTCCGTATTCCTGTTTCCCGGCTCCGGCCAACAACACACTCTTGCCGGTCGTTAAGCGAGATGTCCGGAAGACCACAATCTTCGTTCGTTAACTTACAGCCCGTAACAGGCATCTGTGCGCTGTTTTGGTGTTGCAATTAACACTTACAAACCTCAAAAAGCGGACTCAACCACCCGCAGAACGCGCAGAACCATTCCACTGGCCGCCGCCATGTTTATATGAATAATCAACCTGGTCGTCCCGACCTCGCCGCATTTTCGCAGGTAGGTAAGAAGGAGTCTGCAGAGCTCTAGGAGTCTAGCGGTGGTGACCTTCAGCATGCATTTTTTTTTTTACTTTTTAAAATTTTGATTAGGCTAGGTATGGTGTACTAGAATAGGCTAGATAACGCTAAAGTCACTAAATGTTGACATTCAGTGACTCTAGGTAGCGCAAGCTACCGTCCTATACAAAAAGTTTTTGCAATGCGAAGTTTATATTGCCTACACTATTTACCCATCCAAAGCCAACGAAACCAACATCAGCGCCATCAGAGGCATCAGAGGCATCAGAGCAACCACAGTCAATCATAGTGAACAGAGTGCAGCGCTAGTGTTCCGAAACTATGTTCCAAACGGACTGAAGCAGTAGCAGTAGTGCAATAGTGCTATCGTGCTAGGTGGTGCTAGGCACAGTGGTGCTAGGAGCGCACGGAACGAAGCAGTCGGACCGTCGAACATTTGAGGAGTCGTCGGAGGCAGCCAGCGGCTCGATGAACCTCTTTCTGTTACTAATATCTCGCCGAGCTTCTAAAGCAACATAAAGACCCCCGTGAGTCAGTGTGCCTACTGCAATCATGCCAGAGACCTCCAAGTCCACGTGAGTTGTTTGTGTCCGTTGACTCTCCATCTTCTACATGTTGAGTGGGTGCTACGGCTCTGGTTATTCTTGAGGCAGCCGCTTTAACCCACAGTAGGGCTCTGAAACAAATGTCCGTCCTTGTTCGTAAGAGAAAAATATATATATATATATTTCCGAACAAGTCAAAGTGATGTCCCGGAGCGAGTAAAGCCCCCTCCCCAACACCCTCTGGCTGAGTTCATTACCCCCTCCCACCCCCGAATTTCCTCCACAAAATACACAAACCTATGATATTCACCCCTCCCCATGGATAGGGTGACCAGACGTCCCGTTTTGGCCGGGACAGTTCCGTTCTTGAGGTCCGCTTCTGCCATCCCGTCTTTTTGTCCCAATAAATGAATCGTGTCCCGTTTTCGCAGGAGTGCATAGTTTCGAAATTGGCACCAAGAGAGTCGAAGCAAACCGAAACTATGCGTAGTCGTTACAAGTATATTTTACAAAAATGACCGTAGGTACTTTAACATTAGTTAAGCTAGCATGTGCATCTCGACCGGAAATGTCTCTACGCACGACGCAAAACTTGGTAGGTCTCGTATAAAACGAATGGTTACAAAGAGCTTCAATTTGCAATAAAAAAAAAAAAGGTAGTGCAGCTTGACGAAAATAATCCCTGGAGAAGGGAACAAGAGGGACAAAGGACAAACACAAATCTCCAAACACAGCTAGGTGACTGGTGCGCGACCGAAAAAATCTGCCTGGTCTGGGTATCGAACCCGGGACCTCTCCATTTCCAGTAGAGCGCTCTACCAACTGAGCTAACCAGGGGTTAGACCTCAGTAGCGCAAAGAGGTTTTATCAGCTGCCATCAGTCTGACACCAACAAGGGTGAAAGCTTGCATTTTAAGGGATTATTTTCGTCATACTTGTCCAGCTCGCTTGCTCCTTTGCATTTAATTGCATTATAATCATAACCTTAAAATGCAAGCTTTCACCCTTGTTGGTGTCAGACTAGTGGCAGCAAATAAAACCAGTTTGCTCTACTGACGTCTAACCCCTGGTTAGCTCGGTCGGTAGAGCGCTCCACTGGAAATGGAGAGGTTCCGGGTTCGATACCCGGACCAGGCAAATTTTTTCGGTCGCGCACCAGTCACCTAGCTGTGTTTGGAGATTTGTGTTTGTCCTTTGTCCCTCTTGTTCCCCTTCTCCAGGGGTTATTTTCGTCATTCTTGTCCAGCTCGCTTGCACCTTTGCATTTAATTGCTTTGTAATCATAGCGTAGCTTAATGGAAAGGTGCCTGCTTCATACGTAGCAGACCCAGGTTTGATCCACAGTGTGTGCGAACTTTTTTTTTTACTTTTTTTTTGTTAAGCATTTGGCAATATTTAGTTCTTTTTTTACATTTAACGCTGGAAAAAAAAATTAATCTTGTCGATGACACTTTGCTGAATGTGGGACTCTTTCCGGCAGCTTGGGTTGCTGGTTGTACGGTGGGGCCAAGTGGGTTAATAGTTTTGTAAAGAGCAGCCGCATACTGTCGCCGAGAAGCAATGTGAATGCAGGCGGGGGATATTTACCCAGAGATTAAAATTTACTGCAATATGATGATGTTTTGAAATAACAGCAGTTATTTCATTAAAGTTTTTCTTCCAATCTCAATCTCTAATACAACCCCCCCCCCCCCCCCCCCCCGTTGGGATGTCCCGTTTTCTACCTTGAGGAATATTGTCCGCTGCCCATGGAGCCCCTCCCAGAAATTTGTAACCCCCTCCCCTCACACACACTTTGATAATCCTGTATGAACCCCTGTGAGGAGTTCTCTTATAGCACAAGCCCTTGTTCTGTATGTGTATCACACAAGAGTTACTGCAGTGAAATATACCAATTATCTCAAATTTGTCCTTTAAACACTTTTCAGCTCCAAACAAATCACGTATCGAAGAAATATTGTTTGACATGCCAAAACACTCTAACGACATTCCTTTTTAAAAAATTTTGAATCTCAGATAACTTGTGCATAACTGGTCAACTTGCTTAAGAGTATGTTGGACACTCGGTCGTTTTCAATCAGATGTTCACACTTCGCGACGTTTGTACAACTTCCATGTGACAAACATGTTATGCCACCTCAAAATTTTCACTGGATAGATTGAAAAGTTTCAAGGCAAATCACTATACGCGAACAGCAGGATGTTGTCTGCGCCATTAAAACTTCACTCCGAGTCTAGGACTTGGGTAAATATGGTATAAAATTGATCATCACTTTTGCCTATCTGTGCCAAATCATGAAAAGAATGCTAGGATTGTTACAAAAACAATTACTGCCATGAAGTACCTAAATTGGCCGGAATTATATTTACATGCTTTGCTTGTGCTAGTTGCTACTAACCGGTTAGGTTAGGAAATGTTTGGTGTGTGCCTGTGCGAAAATTGACCAGCTATGTCCGACATACCTCCAAGGAAATTGACAAGATATGTCTAACATACCTTTAGGCACAGCATTACATTAAATTATGTATCACGTTTTTGTAATGTTTTAATTGACAACTTGTGGTTCATTAGAGGAAAAGAGCTTGCATACCTACATTCTTTTTTTTTTTTTTTTTTACTGCCATGCCAATAGAGTTTGATTTGGTGGACAATCTTTGATATTCAACTGTTGCGAAAATTTGGTGGGGGAAGTGGAGCTAAAAACTGCATTTTAATTTTACTGGATCATCTCCGTTCTTGATTAATAAATTAAAATTGGCATGCAATCTCATTGAGAATGTTGGTATTTAGATTTGCCAATTCTTATTTTGATGAACACAAGGTATCGACGAATTCGTTCACATGTTAAATTAAGGGGATCATGGCCTAGACAATCCTTTTTCAAGGGCATTTTGTTTTATATCTAGCAAAGAAATATTTTGAGTATTGCATTAGTTTTCTAACTGTAAATTGACTAAACAATATTGGTGTGCCCCTGATAGGAACTACTGGAATTTCCTTCACAATTAACGTACAGAGCTGAAACTGCATTGAATCTTAGCATGGCTACTGATCTAGACTGTAAATTTCAGTCATTTTCAGTAATAGGTTCAAAAGTTTACTATCTTGAGTAGTGTCCTCCGTTAACCATACTCCGCGACAACTTTTCTTGGCAATGCAGGGGAAGGTACAGGCCCGCGTCCCCTCTCCCATTTTGAGTGTACGCAGGCTCTCCTCCTCTCCCCGGAAATGGGGGAGGAGGAGAGCCCGCGCACACTCAAAATGGGAGAGGGGACGCGGGCCTGTACCTTCCCCTGCATTGCCAAGAAAAGTTGTCGCGGAGTATAGTCCTTGTCTCACCAGAGCTCCACACTCATTAGCTTCTATTTTAGATTAGCCCCTACCCGATCCTATGTACAAACAGATAATGATGAACTGAGCTGAAATTGCATAGAATATTTTATCAGGGCTACTGATCTATACTGTAAATTTCTTTTATCTTAAGTTAGGGGTTTAAAAGTTAACCATTTTGGGTAGTGTCCTCCCTTAAGTTATTCTTGTCTCGCCAAAGGGCTACTCCCATGAGCCCACTATCTTAGATTAGCCTCTATCTTATGCGCAAACAGTCAAACTGTTTCCAAGCTTGCTTGCGATAGTGCACAAATCTTTAAGCTACTTCAAGTGAGCACAAACTTCCTGCTTTCTTGCATCCAAGATGTACTCTCCTTCATTAGAATGAGCTTTAAAAAAAAGTCTGGCTATGTGGATTTAATTAAGTCATTAGTAATGCCCCTTTGACCTCTCCATTATGAAAAGTTAAATGAAGGGTACCCAAACGTGTCTAGAATTTACATTGAGAAAGAAGTAGGACTTCAAGTACCTGTTATACTCCCGGTCAGCTTTCTGTGGCAATGCAGTCAATACTAGGGGAGAGGGTGCACCAACCGCTGTACACGCGCTTTCCTCCTCTCTTCGGATTGCCACAGAAAGTTGACCACGAGTACAGTTGCTTCCCATAATAGGAGTCCCCTCTACAGCTTATGCAATTTTCAAGTGCACCAAATTTTCAAAAAAAAAGGGAATGTGAGATAGAGTAATTTGAGCCCTGGGGAAGTGTTAGGTGGCCATGGCGGCCTCTAGAAAAAAGATGAAATTAGGTAATTAGTTAGCTAATTAACTCAAATGTTTTAACTAACTTTTTTAATTTCTCACTTCAGGGAGCATAATGTAATTAGAGAATTGAAGCTCAACCTCAATATAATCTAGCCCTGCCATCGAAGTTGGATTAAAAAATTTGTAGCACGTGCTACGGGGTCAAGGAATCTCACTTTTGTACACAGCGTCAAACCGAAACTAAGCGAGAAAGAGCGCCGGTAAAGTTATTGCTCCGCCCTTCCGGCCCCCGTGGGTCGTCGTTATCGCAGCCAGCTTCGCCTAAGCAAGTGGAGCCGGCCGCGATAATGACGAATTGCAT
Organism: Ixodes scapularis; assembly: GCF_016920785.2. NCBI lineage: Eukaryota > Metazoa > Arthropoda > Arachnida > Ixodida > Ixodidae > Ixodes > Ixodes scapularis. The sequence goes on along the minus strand of NW_024609884.1, from coordinate 4,560,187 downwards.
GCCCGGAAGGGCGGAGCGATAACTTTACCGGCGCTCTTTCCTGTTTAGTTTCCGTTTGATGCCATTTACCAAAGTGACATTTCTCGACCCGGTAGCGCCTACTAGGAATTCTTTTATCCAAATTTGACGACGCGGCTAGACCATATTGTGGTCGATCTTCAATCTTCTAAATACATTATGTGCCCTCAAGTGAAAAATTAAAAAGTTAGTTAAAACATTACTCTATCACGTTTTTCTCGGTTGCATGGCATCTTATTATTTGCAGAACTTACGCAAATAACCCCCCCCCCCCCCCCCCCGAAAAAAAAGAAAAGAAAAAGTGTAGGGTCATGATGTACTAACGTCTTCGTGTCATGCTCTCCTTAAAACTCTGCAGCACAATGACGGCATCCGAAGAAAGTGACAGACAACTCGAAGAGTACGTGGCCTTCCTCATTGATCGATGTCCCGGCCTGGACATGGCAGATGAGCTCTACACAGACCTACGTTACACATCAAGCATGCTGAGCTTCAACTACATCAATTTCAAGACCCCCTGCACCGGCACTGATGCCCTGCGCTGTGGAATCTTTGAAGAGCTCACCGTCTGGAATGAATTTCTTTCGATTCTGTGCGTTGAGCTCAAGGAGGTGGTGCCCGGGAAGTTGGGCCTGGTCAGTCTAGCACCTTACTACAAACCACCCATTGTAGACTTGGAGAGACACCGTGCCTGTGTGCTAATACATTGGCTGCTTAGCAGACATCACTGCATCTGTAGCGTGGAACTTTGGTCCACAGTCATTCCGAGGGACCCAGAGCTCTTTTGTGATGCCCTAAGGCTCTGTTCAGGACTGAAAAGTTTGAAATTTTATGTGTATCATTTTTTTGGTAGGATGTCGGAGGACCTAATGAATGTGATTGCAACTTTGGACGGATTAGAAGAGCTTGCATTTTTAGCTGTGACATTGAGCACGGAGGCGCTTACTCGTTTGTCGACCTTCCTGAAGGAGACGAGAACACTCAAGTTTTTTGCCATTGACAACCCCACAATGGACTGTAGTGGTCTAGAATTGCTGGATGGTTTAAGGAGTAACACCAGCATTACAGCGCTCTGTGTTGATGACCATTGTCTAAGGCTTGGAGACGGTCTCGTCTTTGGGGAGTACCTTACTCAAAACCTTACGTTGAGGTCCCTCACCATCCGTCAAGTCTCAAAGAAGGGAACTTGCAAGATGGAGCCTGTCTTTGCAGCCCTGGAGACCAATAAGACCCTCGAAAAGTTGCGCCTGGAGAGCTTTGTCCTGGATTTTGCCCAGGGGAAACATCTTGCTGAAGCACTGATCAAGAATAACACGCTTCGTTACCTGGAACTTGCTGAGGCGTACTGGAGCTTTGAGGTGGCACCTTTTGCGGAGCTTATAGAAAGAAACACGGGACTCGTAGAACTGGTGGTCACGGGTGCCAAAGTCCGAAATATTGCGCCGTTTGCAGCTGCCATCAGTGTAAATCGGACACTGCAGAAACTAGTCCTGAATTTGTCATGCAAGACAGTTGATGACTCAAAGGCACTTCTGTCGGCACTCGCGAGGAACTGCTCACTTAGTGAGCTTGTCTTGGGAGACATCAAGGATGACATTGTGAAGGACTTTTATGCTCTCCTTAGGGAGACCGGTACCGAAGACAGAATAAGGTTCCGTGCTAAGATTCGTGATCCCCCATTGCTTGTAATTGCCTTGAAGGACTGTTCAAGACTTTCTCGAATCTGTTACAGACCTAATGAAGTTGTTCAACCGTGCGTCCTTCAGCAAGCATTTGGGCAGCTGGCAGCGTGCCGTCATGTCGTTGAGCTCACTATATTTTTGGAGCAAGAGATTGACGATGCCTCTGCCTTGTTGCTAGCACGATTCCTAGCATCGACGAAGACCCTTAAGGAGGTATTTCTGCGTTTTGGAACAGAGGCGTCATCCACACGTATCCTTCTGGAAGGGCTCTCCTGCAACAAAAGCATCTCGAAACTATCTCTGATGTACTGGTCTTTCGACAGGCTAGAGTCTGAGCTGGCCCTGGCATTGCAAAACATTACGACCCTTAACTATCTCTCGCTCTACTCCATGGACACACTGTTTGTGTATTCGATAGTGAGGGATTTAGCTCGCTGCCTCAAGAAGCACTACTCGTTGATCGTTGTCGACATCAATGTCAACGGGAAGTCAAAGGAGCACGAGTTCGGGATCAGGGAACCCTTGCGGCGGAACCTTTCCTTGCTCCAACAGGCGGCGCAGTTTGCCACTGGAACCCGCAACAAACGTTCAGCCGACATGTTCGAGCGGTTGTTTCGGAGCGAGGCGCTGGTGTGGAAAGTGCAGCAGCTTAGCCGTAACACAGAAGCTGAAGCCAGGAAGATGATCAAGAACAGTATCAGGTACCTCGACGTCAACTTTATGGCCGCAACCGGTGTGGTAAAGGAGGCAGTGGTGTGCTTCGGAACGGGCGATGGCAAGATGCAGTTGGACCAGATTGGTTTAGACAACTGGCTGCGCATCCGATCGTACCTCCGAGTAAGTGACATCCGCGACGAAGGTCTGTCTGTGTGCTCCAAGAGCCCTTGACCAGCGTCACTGGCGGTCATGGGCATGGCGGGACCTGTTCTTAGTGTAATGACCTACGGGGCTGGTCGCCGTCCTAGGCCTGAAAAAACGGTGTTTGTTGGTGTTTGCATCTTTGCAGACCTTGTGTGAATCTATTGCCCGATGTATTAGTTACTTCGAAGAGCTGACATTTTTTTGTGATTGCTGTTAGTGGGTAGTGACTATTTCAACGTCCACTTTCAAAATAATCCTAAATATTATTTTGATGTCCGTGACGCTACTTCCTAAAGACGTGAAAATATCCTCAAATTCATTTTGACATCCCCCGTCAAAATATTTTTCTCTTTATTTTGACATCTCGGACTCGAGTTCGGACTAGATAGTGATAGAAAGTGGAGGTCAAACAAATAATTTTCTTGCATGCGGCGGCGCGGTTAAACACGCATTTTCAGAAAGCAAATGTGCAAAGGACCGCAGTTTTTATAGCCTTTTAGGAAATGTGGAATGCAAAAAAAAAAAAAAAAAAAAGTTACATCAGATAGCAGGCCGCACGTATCGTTGGCTGATTTTGCCCAACATTACAGAATGCGACACCGTTGCTTTTTATGATTTATTTCACGTGTTTTATATAGACAAAAGAGCGGAATGTCGTATCATGAAATTTACACTTGATTGGAAAATGCGTGTATCTTGTATAACCGTGTCGCAACGGTCAAGAAACATCAAGGAGGCAATTTGTGCATTCACGACCTTTTGTTTAACATTCCGATCGTTTCGTAGCTAACCCGCTAGCTTCTTGGTTCGTTATACACGAACCAAGAAGAAAATCTAGACTAAACAAGGAACACGGTTAAGAACTAGGCGGGAGTCCTATGGCAAAACGAGAACCGCAACCGTACAGACGCGTTCGCAGACTATGGAGGCACAAAAAGCGTGCCAAATTTCTCAGTGGTACGTATAGTGTACGCACTTACATTTGTTACGTACAGGCAATATACAGGGATATCCAGCTCGCCATTGTTGTCATTTCAAGTGAAACGCGTGCCAAAATGACGTGCGAGCTCAGAACATTGCCACCGAGCGTGTCACGTCCGAACGGTTGAACTGTCGAGCCATGTTGTCCCACACACTCTGAAGATATTTCCACCGTTTCCACCGCTAACTGGGACCGGATTAGGCACGCAACACATGACTCCGTCAACGCATCAACACAACACCGACATCACCATCGGAGACTAAACAGAACGAAACCAGAAACGGCTGCTCCCACTGCGACGGCTGCATTGACGGGAGACGTCGAAATAATAAAGCCACTGTTTTGACGTTTTCATGGAAGCGATGTCACGGACGTCGAAATGATTTTGAAATATTTTGACGGTGGACGTCGAGATAGTCACTGCTGTTAAGGCGCTCGCTGATGGCGATGACGTTCTCCGTGCAGAATGTGAATTTTATTTTAAATTCGTAAGAATGCATTTACAAAGAAAAGGAAGCAGGCACAAATAGGTTACCGTATGAGCTAACGCGTATAATACGCTAAATTTAATGAGCAAACATTATTTCCTAATTATTTCTACAAACTGTTTGCGAAGCCAGTTTTGATGTGAAGATATTTTTCTTTTGTATGAGGGTGTTTTCATATCAATTCAGGCACGGTTTTGGGGCCTAATTTCTAATTTGACAAAACAAAATGTATGTTATAGGAGCATTCTTGTGAAATGAAAGAAAGCACAAACGGCAAGCTTGGTGGGTTTTTTTGTTTTCAAGTTGTTTGACCATTGAAGGCTTCGAGGCGAAAACCGACGTTTCTCTCACCCGTTTCTCAAGATATTGCACTAGGATCCTTCTGTGACTCTTTCGAAATACGTTTTGTTATACTTGAATTTAAGAAGAAAAAAAATCTTATTTTGTAATCATTTTTTTTTATCAAACTGCGTTCCTTTGGTGATTTTTTGTCAAAGTTTGGAAAGTTGTTACGTGTGACATATTTAAGATATTTTAATGATCTTAACATCACCAGAAAGCTCAAATTTAGCCCTTTTTATTAAATACAATTACAATTTTGTGTGTACAAACTAAGGTCTGTTACATATGTTTGAATGAACGAATCTTTCAAAAATTAGCAAAATCGGGATCGAGTTTCTCAAGCACCTCACTTTTTGTTTGCTTCATTCTTTGTTAGCAGCAAGGTATATGACAGTCGTTTATCAGAAAATAAAAGCTTATGTATTTTGTTTATGTGACCGCAATTTGCAGAGTAAAGTAACTTACTCCACACTACGCACAATTTCACTTGTTTGCGTGTAAAGTAACGTATTAATATTACATAATTCATTATATTTATGCCAAAATGTTGGCCAGAATAGCCAGTATGCGAGGACGCAGTTACAGCGAACAACTGGCAAGATTCAAGCTGTGGTCACACAGACAAAATACTATACTTCGTTTATATTTTCTGATAAACCACAATCATACATTGATATTTAAAAAAAATGAAGCAAATAAGAATGGTTTTTGAGAAAATTGATTTCGATTTTGAAATTTCGAACCCTATGTCATTCAAATCTATGTTACAATTTTTATTTTATATATATAACGTTGAATTTGAATTCAATAAAACGAGCTACATTTTACCTTCCTTGTGGTGTCAAGGTCCTCATCACATATTCAAAAGGTCACACGTAAGAACTTGCCAAACGTTTGTCAGAAATCATCAGAGGAACATAGTTCGACATTTTTTTACAAATTTATTAGAAAATGTACGATTTTTTTTTAATTCATTAAGTCTAATGAAACTTATTTCGAGAGTGTCACAAAAAGAGTCCGAGTGCAGTAGTTTGAGAAATGACGAAATAGCAAGCGGTCAAACATGCGTTCACCGACAACCGGGAGAAACGTCAGTTTTCTCTAGCCCTTAGGCCGCTTGAATCTTCCATAAGTTGAAAGCAAACAATCCGCCAAACTTGTTGTTTGCACTCTCCTTTATTTTAACAATGCTCCCAAAACGTACATTATTTATTTACTGATTTATTTTTTTATTACATATTCGACCCCAAAAATGTGCCTGAATTGAAATGAAAGCACCCAGAAAGTTTTGATCGTTTAAGCGTGGAAATGATGTACGTGGGCAAAAAAATAAGAAAAAAAAGGCCTATTTCTGTGTCCTGTTGTGGAGAGGCGAAACAAGTGGCTCCCTCTTCGGGACGTGACGAGTGGCGGCCTTCTACACCCCAGTTCTGACCGAAGGAAACCGCCGCCTCGTGAGCTTCGTTCGTCGTCGTAGAGTCCTCTCGAGGAAAGATGCCTAGCATCCGGTCTCGCACTGCGTTGCGAAAACTCGAGGAGATGTTTGAAGCAAACGCTTCTGTTGCCCGATCGGACGTGCACCAACAGCGCCAATAAACAAAAAAAAAAAAAAAAAACAAGAAAAAAAAAGAAAAAAAGGGCGGCGATTGACTGCACTGACGGTAAAACGAGACTCCGGTGCCAAGTCCGCGGGTCGGCTACGGATGATAAGTGCTAATGAGAAGAGTGCTAGAGTGGTGACTTATTTGTGCGAGTCGTTTTTTATTTTCACGCTTGAGCTATATTCACTTAACCAACTTTTTGGTGGATGAAATGATGGCGCAGTGTAACAGTGTCACTGTTTGCTCGTTGATCACGTCGTATCGTCAATTCTACAACCAACCTGTTTCTACTGTTGTAATTCTTTGAAATTAACATTTCATTTTTTTCTCCCTTTTGAATAAAAAAAAAAACGTTCCAGACGTTATCTGTGTGGTTTTGCCTCATCATTCGCTGGATTCCGTGTGGATAAGTCGTGAAACGGCAGACGGCCGGAACAATTCGCCCATCCCATCTACCGCTCCGAACGGGACTCGTAGATCTTATGGATTGACGCTAATTGAAAACAAGTACGAGAAAATACAATTGGTACAAACGTTTATTTCGTAGCTTCCCTCGTAACCCCAGCCAAAAATCGCTCGTCAACCGCGCTGGCCTCGTCCGAACTTGGAGAAGGGCGAACCACGCCCGCCCTGTGTCGCTTGCGTCGAGCTTCGCCGCTTCGCACCGGGGTGTTGGGAGAAGCGCCTGACGCGGCGGAACATCTCGGTTAGCTCGAGGATTTCGAAAACTTTTCTCACTATCGCAGCTCGACCCTTGGTTACGATTATAGTTTGACCTCTTAATTTTGAAAGAATGGTACCTTTATTCGAACATTTGAGTGAATACGGTCAGTAGTGATTTGGCGCTGCGCTTAGCCGCAGAGAAAGACACGTCGACCGACGAAACGACCGACGCGTCGGAAAGTCCGAGATGGCCGGTGGGCGCGCGCCGGGAAGCTCGGAGTCTGTGATCCCGCATATTTCGGCGCGATTGGATTCGTACGACGTATCGGCCGTTTCGTCGCGCACGGGTCTGACTCTTTACCGTTGTGTGTTTTGAAAGGCGGACTTGGAATGGACACTATACAAACTAAACGCCTTTATTTACACGAGGAAACACGCAACCGAGAGCCAAAGCCAGACAGAGAGAGAGAGGCACGAAGCTAGGAACCAAAACCGGAAGTTTGTATAGGCAGAGTTGTGCTCGTGGCAACAGGGGAATCCAACACAAAACGGCCAGCACCTGCAAAACAGAAAAAAAAAAGGATAAAATTTGCATTACTCCTGAAACGAATTAATCACGACTAAGTAAAATATCATTCCGTTTGTTAATGTAATTTTTAACTGCTCTACTTCGTATTTCAAGGGAAGAACGGGGACGCTTGCCTATCAAGACTTACCGAAGTTTGCGCGTCGGAATTAGCTATCCGACACGCAAACACGAGGCGCAGCGCACGAGTATCTAGCTGCAATTAACGTCCCTAGATAACGCTATGCGGGGCAGCGACAAGTCCTCGCTCCTGTCGTTTGCTAGAGCGCAGTCCGCCATGTTCCGATCCTAACTTGTCCACAGTCTTGGGCAGTAACTAGTTACTAGAAACACGTTATCGGCAACTAGTTACTTTTTCCGGTAACTTTAACCTGTAGCCCGTTACTCTTTAATACCGGTAACTTGTGACTGTAGCACTGTTACTTTTTTTATTGAGTAACTAACTGTTTAGGCCGTTACAGTTACTTTTTTTTTTTTTTACTATATAAATCAACCCACTGTCGCGGACATGGAGAAATCGCCATCTTGCAGTATTTGTCTCCAAACTCCTCGCTGACAAAAAAAAAAAAAAAAAAAAAAAAACAATAAGAAGCGCGGCCACGCATTATCCAAACAAAAGGTTGCCTGGTTTAGCCCACGACCGAGAATGGACGACGGACGAGTCAGCACGAAACCGGGAGGTAAAGGAAGCGGCTCCCGCGGTGGTAGGGGCGGCAAACAGTGTCTGTTTCACCGACTTTGGCTGACTCTTCTCTCGTGGGGACCATCTGCGGGTGTCGGTAGTCGTGCGATGTCTCCGAGTATTCCGTCTGGGCTGCGTCTGGGACGGGATATGACCGTTTTTGCACAGCCGTTCGCCGTTTCCTTATCCCTTTTTAGTTTTTAAGGAAGCCATCCCCACATTGTGCAGAAAGCCGGCGCTTGTTTAACTTATTCATTCTCTTCGGAGCCGCTTGAGTAAACACGACTTCCACAGTTGGCATTTTGGGCACAGAGGTGGTCGTCGTACACTCGTAGAGCATCAGAAGCTAATTGTCTCCTTTTCCCCTTTATTCTTTCGAAGCTGTTTGACCTGCTATGTTTAGGCCTGCTTCCGAGCATATCCCATAATGTAATTATGTGACCATCTGTGTCCTCATTCGTTTCGGAGTGAAAAATAAACCAAAACGTTCACTGACGCGGGTCGATGACAATTTTGAAAAATGGCCGAGTGAGTGGGTGAGTGAGTTAGCGCATACCAGCTTGGGGATCCTGGGTTCGAACCCCACCCCTACCCGTTTCAATCTGGATGAGTATCGTACCGGCGTGCGGTCGTGTACCATAACTGCGTGGTGCACGTTAAAGACCTCAGGCTAGCGGTTGTACTGCACTGGATAAATTGCTCATCTACAGCTGCGAGACAAGTCGCCCGTTGAGGCAGACTAAGTTCAGGCTGTATAAACATACATACAACACATTTAGCAGGGGCTTGTTGTTTTGTGTGTGTACACTTTTTTTTTTTTTTTTTGTTAATTGACTTTGAGGTTATCTTGAAACAATGTCTCAGATGTGAATAGAAACGAAGAATAATTTTTAAAAGCGGCAACTGGTCTTGCAGGTTTTCTTCTTTGAAACAACAATGGCCGCGATGATGCAATGTTATCTACAGCCTATTGTAAATATTTGTCTTCATAAATTCTTCCTGTACGACTGTTGTGTTCTGTAAAACCATATTTTAATTGATAATTCCCTATACAACAGTGTGGCGTAGATATTTAAAATTTAGAAAATTCAGTTCGATATGAAGCAAGACAATTGCAAGTTCTGCATTCTTTTTTGTTTGATCTCTTCATGATCATGAAACTGTACCTACATGCTCACCAACGTTTCTTTTTTTTTTTTTTTCATTGTGTTAGAGATAAAGCTTAATCGTTTTTTTTTCTTTTTAACAAACGGTAATGAATTATCTCGGTGATGCTTGCTCGCAGTGGAATGCTGTGGAACCGCGACATTACGATGAGCTCGAGTGATCGCCCACAACCGTGTGTATATCCTGCGGTTCAACTGGGTGAATTCCTCCCGATAAAATGGACTCGTATGGAAGTTCGGAAACTGGTGCCAGTGGGACTTACCTCTTCCATTGCTCAAAATAAATAAAGTTGTCCCGCCGCCCCGCCATGCGCGTTCGGGCTATCCGAGGTACCCGTGGCCGTAACCACCACCGTATCCATGTCCATAGCCAAGTCCATGACCCAGCCCGTAGCCGTGGGCGAAGGGCACGCCGCCGTAGCCGTGGTAAGGAGCAGCGGCATAGGCGGCCACCGGCACCGCCGGTCTCGCGACCACAGCAGCGGCTACAGGCGCCCCGTGGCCGTATCCGCCGTACCCGCCGTAACCGCCCGCGTAGCCCAGACCCCCGTGATGTCCACCGTAGGCCGGGACTAGGGGCTTCACCAGCGCGGCCACTGGCACCGCATGATGCACCGAGGCGGCAGGCACTGCCTTGCCGTTGGCGGACACGTAAGGCGCCGACGCAGGCGCGCTGGTCTTGGTCCCTGGCTCGTTGGTCTTGACGACGGCCCGGAAACCCAGCTTGTCGGCCACGTACTCGACGTGTCGATGACGCCCGTCGATGTCGCCCAGGTAGTAGGAGCCGTGCACGGGTCCGTAGGCGGCGCCGGTCTCGTGGCGCCCATTGACGGCGCCGTACCCGTTTACGATGTCGTAGCCAAACTGGTAATTGCCGTAGTCCTGTCGCGTAAAGGTCGGGTCGCGAAGTTAGTGGTTTTCAGATGTACAGTGGCTAGCGGTACGAGCTATAGAATGTGCAAACGGCGACCGGGCAGTACAAAGCAGGCTGTCGCACGGCTATTGTGGCTAGACACTGTACAGAAAAGGACTCGTAGAGTCTGTTGAGCGAGTGTGGTGGTGCTTTTCGCTATTCCAAGCACGTGTTTTCTGGCCGTAAGTCGACAGCTTCGTGCTCTAGCAATACCACCTCGAAGAATGAAAGCCCGCGCCTCCCCTACCTCCACGTAATGGGATCACACTTGGATGGCGTGAACTGAGCGATTGGGTCCGTGCCGGACGCCGAATGAATTTTGACAGATTGACATGGACAGGAAGCCGAACGTTGACGCCACGTTCGTGTCCAACCTGCACCTATACACTCGATCTCACTCCGATGACGTTGAAATGCGCGGGCTCTGATTTTCCGAGCTGGTGTCGGCTTTAGTCACCGAGTGCCCGATACTTTGGTGAATAGCACTAAATTATCGCGAGGCCCGCACTGGACAGCATCACGTTTCGACCATTTGGTGTCGTCTGCTTTGCTCTGGTAGCAGATACTCCATTTTACTGTGAAGTAGAGGTCAAGTCAAGATCACAGGTGCTCGTGCATAGCCCTGACAGGCACTCCGCTCGGAAAGTCTACACCTTCCGAAGCAAAGTACCTTCACAGCCTCAGCTCTCGTTCTACCACTCGAAGTGAAACGGAGTACAAGGTAAGTTTTCAAATCAATACGCTCGTGGGATTCATTGACACAACAGACAGTGGTAGTGGTAACTGCAATGGCCAGCCGTTGAAGTTATTCGACCGGTTGGACACAGCGCGAATGAATCGCGACAGAGAAAGACAACTTGTAAAAGATTTTGTGGTTGGGCAAGTTGGTACATCTTAGATTCGAAAAGCGCCAAAGCAACAAGGACAACAGGAAGAATAGGACGAAACGATGAAAAGGCGGAAAGACACTGGTTCTGCCATCTTTGCTGAGAAATCCCATGGGCCGGCTTGCCTCGGAATAAAATCAGTCGGTCTTATCTAAGACAGTTTTCAGAAAGAGCCCTGTCAAGACTGAGACGAGTGTACCCGTCAGCAAGCTGCTACCCTTGACGACGCTTTTTCCTGTCTTGGAAAGGACAAATTTATTACGAATAAGCCGTCCCACGTGGGGAATTAAGACCTTTCAGACCACCGAGTCTCGCGTACGATGTCTCACTCACGTCTTGTTTGCGGTGCTGAACGCTATGGCCACCGCTGTGTGGACCCACCAGGCCACCGCTTGTAACAGCCGCCAGACAGAGCACGGTGAAGGGGCACTGCAATGGGGTACGTGCAATCGAGCACTCTTGTGGTGATTTCGTCTCAAATCAAACAAAATATTTTTTTTTTACAATATGTTTTGGGAGCTTTTTAGAAATAAAAGATGGCACAAAAGGCGAATTCGGTGGATTTTGTTTTGTTTTCAAGTTATGGACCATTGAAGCGGGGCTGAGGCGATTGCATGTCTGACAACTTGTCCTCTCCCTCTTACTGCACGCTAGGACCTTTTTTACACATTCTCAAAATAGGGATTATTCTGCTCAATGACATAAAAGGTATTTCAAGGTTTATTACATTTTAGATAATCCTCGGACGAAATGTCAAACTGCGTTCCCTTGACGATGTTTGGGCAAGGTTTGGCGAGCTTTTTCATGTGGCCTAATTAAGCTTTCCTAATATGCAAGGTGTTTCAGCGAAGGCGTTCAAAAATCTCTAAAAATAGAATGGTTGAGAAAAAAAGAAACACTTTCCGGGAATATACTGCCAGCCACGGCGAACGTTAAAAACAAAAAAAAAAACCATTCCAATTAGGTAATGAGATTAAATTTTTAATTAGCGAAAATAAACATAATGGTTCCAGTCAGAAACGTGCTAAGCATTATCTAAGACCACTAATCAACTCATTTTAGAAATATGTAAGGCAGGGGCAGCGTTTTACGGCGTTCGAATAAAAAAAAGTAAAATTCGGACGCGTCTCCAGGTTTCGGTTTCCTATCAGAGGGCATGTTTGCGCCAGTGGTCCCGCTCCCCCGAGCGGCCGAGACGCGCAACGCACCTGCGCCATACTTCCTCCCTCCATCATACGAGGGAGGCGGGGCGGTAGCTTCGCGCACCGGGCACCAGGGCCACTGGCGCTAACATGCGCTCCGATAGGAAACCGAAACCTAGACACCCGTCCGAATTGAGCGTTTTTACGGGACGCCGTAAAATGCTGCCCCTGCCTTACATCTTTCTCAAATGAGTTGATTGATACCTTTGTTACACGGGCACACTTAACTGCAGTTACGCTAAAGACATAGTTACCACACAATACTTGTCGACAACATTCTCCAGCTATGTAGGCAAAGCTATGGGCGCACGTGCGCTTGAGCATCTTGAGCACCCATCAAAGCAGTCCACGCGCACTCTTCACTTATTGTGAAATAGCTATGCGAGAGTATAGTGCGGTAACTTTAGGCTTAAGGTGAGTTAACTGCGGTTAAAGCGCCGTTCACACACTTGCAACCGAGTACGACCAAGAGAGACAAGACCGGTTTTTAAGCCGGTTTTTGAAGAAAGAAAGTCTCTTCCCGAAACGTCGTGTAATAAAGCCTCTACTGCTGTTCAAAATCCTTTTTCTACGTTTACGACTTTCTTGGTGAAGACTTGTTCATTAATACATTTAATCTCTTGCGACGTCTTAGGACCGGAGGCGCTGCTGCGGAGCTGGTCCTCAGACATCGCAAGAGGCTTACAAACCGGTATTAGTGGCTTTCGATTATGCTGAGCAAATTTTTTATTGGGACCTGGGGTATATTCTCGCTAATTGAAACGTTCATTAAAAAATGTTTAGTTCATTACTTAGCTAATTAAATCTTTTTTTGTCTGTTTTTTTTTTTTTTTTTTTTTTTTTTTTTTTCAATTTTGAATGTCTGCTATGGCTGGCAGCACGTTCCCGGAAGGAGATTTTTTTTTTCTCTCTCTCTCTCTCTTTCTTTCTTAATTTTTTTTTTTTTTTTTTTTGAAAGGGGGGGGGGGGGGGCGGGCAATTTTGTTTGTGACAGCGAACGCTCGCGCCTATCTTTGGGGCCTACAACAACACGAAGCCTTGTCTCGGACAGCGCGCCACAAGCGCGACAAGCAAGGGAATAGTCACGTAATCTTTTACGCTGGCTTTTTTTTTTTTTTTTTGGCGTGTGTGTGTGTGTGTGTGGGGGGGGGGGGGGGGGGGGGGACTATTTGAAAGAAGTGCTCAAAGAGTATCATGTAGTAAACACCTTGATTGGGTGTTTCTCAATATGATCTACAGTTTTCCCATTACGAAGAAATGGAATATGTGGGGCAACCGGCGATTCCAAGCGGTTGGCCCAGGCTGCCCCTCCGACAATCATAAGTGGTCATCTTGACCACGAGGGGGCCAAGGGCAACTGGCCACGCGAGCGGCGCTCCGCCGCTGATAAAAGGCCGTCGCAGCGGATGCGCGGGGGCTGTTAGGATCGCGGCGCAGGCCGATAGCGGTCATTAAATGTTTACGTGTTGTTGAACCGGTGTGCTGTGTCATTGTCCGAGACGGGGTAGCAGCAAGGGAAATCCCACAAATGTTAGCCTAATTAACAAAAAAATAACGACGCACTAAAATAAATCGTGCACCTTCGTAAGGCGCTTGCTAAGAACAAACATACAGTTGCTTCCACTCCAACAAAACGCTCCGCCTTATTTTTTTTTTTCTTTTTCAAGTTATATGGGTCATTTTGTGTAGGTCTGCGGAAAGCTTAGTGAATTAGTTATATTTATTGATTATAAACCCAGTATTGTTCCTCGAAAAGTAGCGGTTATATGCATTTGAATAAACGACTTTGAAAATCTTGCAACCTCATTACTGATTTAAGAAAGAAAAAAAGGCATAATTATTTTATTTACAGCAAGGTATTACAATTTTTACACCAGGAAACAGTAGCAAACACTGATATTTTGTTTGTATGGCCTCTTTGTGTGCGCGCAAAAACAACCCCAGCAAAAAGTTCTTTCAGTTTTTCTTCAGTACCGGCCATATCAGTTATTTCTTCAATGCTCGTATTAGCTAACATTATCGAGGACTTAACACTGAGCAGCAGGGCAGCCATGTTACGATGCACTTACTACGAGTGCACGCCTGGGCAGGTTCAAAGATAAAGGATAGAAAAACAAAAT